>NC_056619.1:6145593-6330593 GCF_018340385.1 Cyprinus carpio | reverse complement strand
ATTATATTAATATTGATTTTTAAATAATAATATTTATATATTTTTATTTTTATAGTTTCTGTTTTCATTTTAAGGTAAAATTTTAGTTTTGTCATTTTTATTTTTATATATGTCTGTATAGTTAAATTTTTATTATTTTTTCAATTATTTGTATTTTAGTATTTTAGTATTTTAGTATTATATATATATATATATATATATATATATATATATATATATAGTATATATATATACACATAGTTGTGGCCAAAAATATCGGCACCCTTGGTAAATATGATCAGAAAAGGCTGTGAAAATTAATCTGCATTGTTAATCCTTTTGATCTTTTATTTAAAAAATGACAAAAATCAAAACTTTCATTGGATAATAAGAATGTAAAATGGGGGGAAGCATCATTAAGAAATAAATGTTTTTCTCTAATACACATTGGACAAAATTAACGGCACCCTTTTATTCAATACTTTTGAAACCTCCATTTGCCAGTTTAACAGGTCTAAATGTTCTCCTATAATGCCTGATGAGGTTAGAGAACACCTGACAAGAGATCAGAGACCATTCCTTCGTCCAGAATCACTCCAGACCCTTTAAATTCCCAGCTCCATGTTGGTGCTGCTTCTCTTCAGTTCACCTCACTCATTTTCTGTAGGGTTCAGGTCAGAGGACTGGGATAGTCATAGCAGAAGCTTGGTTTTGTGAAAGTGAAAAGTGAAAGTCGTGACATTTGCCAAGTATGGTAACCCATACTCTGAATTGGTGCCCTGCATTTAACCCATCCAAGTGAACACACACAGCAGTGAGAAGTAAACACACCGTGAACACACACCCGGAGCAGTGGGCAGCTATATCCAGCGCCCGGGGAGCAACTGGGGGTTCAGTGCCTTGCTCAAGGGCACTTCAGCCATGAGTATTGAGGGTGGAAGAGAGCGCTGTTCATCCACAACTCCTACCAGCACCGAGACTTGAACCTGTGACCTTCGGGTTACAAGTATAACTCTCTAACCATTGGGCCACAGCTGGCTGCCCCCCTTTGTGCTCATTGAGTTGTTTTTGAGGTTTGTGTTTGGATTATTGTACGGTTGGATGATCCAAACATGGCCCATTATAAGATTTCTAACAGAGTCAGTCACTTCTTGATTTTTTATCTGTTGGTATTTGATAGAATCAAAGATGTCATGTATCTAAACAAGATGTCCAGGATCTCCAGCAGAAATACAGGTGCATCTCAATAAATTAGAATGTTGTGGAAAAGTTCATTTATTTCAGTAATTCAACTCAAATTGTGAAACTCGTGTATTAAATAAATTCAGTGCACACAGACTGAAGTAGTTTAAGTCTTTGGTTCTTTTAATTGTGATGATTCTGGCTCGCATTTAACAAAAACCCACCAATTCAATCTCAACAAATTAGAATATGGTGACATGCCAATCAGCTAATCAACTCAAAACACCTGCAAAGGTTTCCTGAGCCTTCAAAATGGTCTCTCAGTTTGGTTCACTAGGCTACACAATCATGGGGAAGACTGCTGATCTGACAGTTGTCCAGAAGATTTCAGCTAATGTTTATTTTAATTCAAGCAACTTTTTTTTTTAAGTAATGGTTTTAGCTTTAAGGCATATTTGCACAGCCATGCTGCTCTAGTTTCTGCCAGTGCCAGAAATTCTCATTCACACTTTTTTCAGTCTTACTGAAAACTCTCTCTGTGTGGAATAATCTGACTGTTATCAACAATACAACATTAAGGCATCACAGAGTATTACAGTCATGTAGTGCAGCATATTGAAACATGACTAAAGTGTTGTGGTAATACTGTATGACAGTGTCTTCTCTCTCATTGGTCTTCTGAAGGCTGGGTTAATCTTTGAAGTCTTTGAACAGATGGAGATTTCCCATTCAAATGCATGAAACACTTCAGTCGTTTGAAGCTCTACGTTTATTGTGAACGTGCTGGTTTTTATCTTATGAAGTGTAAAGGCTGTACAGTGAATATTAGATGTGCTCTGTGTGCTTGTGTCTGTGATCCCTGCAGGTTTTGAGGGCAGGGGTTAGAAACACTCCCGTGGGCTTAAAGCAGTCTTACTGCAGGCCTGCTGTAATCTTATTACTCGCTGTTAGTCAATGACTGTCTTTGTGATGGCGGTTTCAGCTCGGACCTTATTACCTAAAAATATAGCAGCGTCAAAAATAACTTAGAAGGGAATGAGAACAAGCAAGAGAGTTTGAGGAATGTGATTATTTTGTGTTCCCATGACCTAAAAGCTTGTAACTTATTGGTCATTGTGTTTTGTCCTCGATTACAGAAAAAAAAGTACCCACATTATAGGTCATAAATGGGTCAATGACATGACTCTTTTTTTTTTTCTCTCTCAGATTTGTTTATTTATCAGTAAACACATTAATTATGGAATGAATATGAACCTTGACTTGTTTAATTAAATTAAAAATCTGGGCCCGTATTCACAAAACATTTTATCTTACCACTAAGAGTTCTCCTAAATAGCAGTTTTCTCTTAAAACCTATTCCCAAAGCTGCTGAGACAAACTTTTACTAAGGAATAGAGAGAAGTCTTAAACTAAGAGTAAGGGCAGGGTTGACCTTGTTGCTGGATGATGTCAGAGTGCTTATTAACTATGCACACAGTGATTGGCTGATGGGGGAGAGGAGGGGTCTCTGTCAGAGATTTATTCATAGAAATATTGTAGAGCATGATGTTGCAATATATATAAAGGTTTAAAAATAAAAATGTTGCCACATTCAAATAAAGATTTTAAAATGCAGGCTTAGTGTCACTAATTAAACAAGTATATGTTCAGCTAACTGTCAGCCTCTTACATGTGTGCTTCTCGTAAACAATTAGTGAATATGCATATAAACAGCCTTTTAATTAACAGAGTAGAATAATCATTGCTGATACATGCAAACGTAAAAAAAAAAAAAAAAAAAAACTGGACGCAAGACCAGCCATTACTTCTTGCCCAACTTGTTAATGAAAACAAGATTATAATCAAAGGACAATTTAGAGTTGGGATAACCTCCAAAACCTAAGGCGATCCCTTTTTAAAAGGTCATTATCATTAAATGTTTCTAAAATATTTACGTCCCAAGGCAGATTGCTGGCAACAGCCATTTTAGGATAGTTTGTGGCTTGGTCTTGGCCTTTTAGCCTCAAGATGTTTTGTGAATATGGGTCCTGATTTCCATACAGCAGGTTAAAAAAAAAAACTAAGCTTTTTTTTTTTTTTTAATTATAATGGTTTACTGAACAAGGCCCTGATTTCGCCAGTAAATAACCATCCAGTGTTCAAAACTATCACCTTACACCTCCCCCAAAAAAACATCCAAACAAATATCAATATTTGAGCCAGTAAATAACCATCCAGTGTTCAAAACTATCACCTTACACCTCCCCCCATATCACCTCCAAACTATCACCTTACTCACAACGGTTAGCTTTTAATAATGTTCTCTAATTTGAGTAGTACTGTAGGAATTCGTGGGAAATTTGAGTATGCCACTGCACCATTACGTCATGTCTGAAAACGTAAAGAAGTTGTCCTGACTAATAGGCTACATCGCATGTGAGGATCCTGCAATCCTTAATTTATCATTTTGATGGCGGCTTGTAATCCAGAAGGGATTATGGGTTTATGAAATATATGTGACTAAATTATATTCCAGTTTTAAATGTGCATCTGATTACAGATAGCCTACATGGGATTACACAAGTTTTTGTATTTTAAAGAGAACCAGTTTGAAGAAAGAATAATTTGCTTTTTGGATTAAAATAATTTCTTTAAATGAAATTTGAATGGTATGATAATTAGAGATTAGACAGTAAAGAAATTTAAATCTATGTAACACTAATGCACACTACATCGTGCTGATGTTGATAACATTAACAGTTTGAGAACAAAGTATAACAGTAACAATAATTTACACGGTTTGATGTGATATGAGCTAATCGATCGTTAGATTTAATCACCATTGGTAGCGTGATTTATTGTAATGTATTTTCCTCGGTTGGTCGGAACAACTTTTTACTCAGATGACAATATCCGGTAAAATTCTTATTTGGGTCATATATTCCAAGACGTAGTAGGTACAGTATCCACTGACAGCCACACATATTCCTCAAAACATTAGATTCACTTTTCTTTATCGTGGATACTTTTTGACTTATAACTCCTAAACCATCTAAACAATCAGTGGTTGTTTTGTCTTGTGTAGGTTCACTAAGAACCTCTCCCCGGATAAGATCAACCTGAGCACACTGAAGGGAGAGGGTCAGCTGTCCAACCTGGAGCTGGACGAGGAGGTCCTGCAGAACATGCTGGATCTGCCCACCTGGCTGGCCGTCACCCGCGTCTACTGCAACAAGGCTGCTATACGGGTAGGATAGAGAGAGCCCGAAGCAATTATTATTAATATACTGAAGCGCGTGAAGAGTTTACAGGAAATTGTCACAAAGATATTTAAACAAATTCATTGTCATTTTATTGTGTGTGTGTTTTTTTCTGTGTCAGATACAATGGACAAAGCTGAAGACCAGTCCCATATGTTTGGTAAGAATCTCCCCATCAATGTGTTTCCCCTCTTGCATCATTACTGTCACACTCTGTCATCCCACTGTTTATCACTTGATCTCCTGTCCTTTTTCACTTCTGCAAAAGTACCCTCATTAGTATTGTGCTTCTCACTCAATTGCTACAGTGTCTGATAAGGAGGGTCCTATAGAGTGCAGAGTTTATTTCAGTGGCCTAGTCTACAGCTTAAAGTGAAGTGACGTGTGGCCAAGTATGGTGACCCATATGGTGAATTTGTGCTCTGCATTTAACCCATTAAAGTGCACACACACAGCAGTGAACACAAACACACCGTGAACACACCCAGAGCAGAGTTTCACTTTTTGTGTTCGGGTCCATTTTGACCCGGGTATTATGTGAGGCTTAAACATGATCTTATGCAGATGTTACTTACATGAGTTACAGTAGATTTTTGTCAAATATATTTAGCCTTTCCCCCCATATTTTACACATGCACTTTTTGGGTCTATATATTGTGGATAAACATAAATATGCATGCCTATTGATGAACACTGAACTGATCAACTTAATGCAAGTAAAATTAATTTATTTAGTTTTACATTAAGAGTGATGTTGTTTTGTTATAAAATTATTATTAATTCATACTGGTTATTCCTGGATTGTATGTTCTTATGAATTTCTTATTGTGATGTTTGCAAATATACATTCTCTTGATTGCTTAAAAAATATAGTTTCTGCATGCTAAAACATAGGTAAATGTAGTAATAACATGATAAAATTCTAAAATTTAAGATAAGAAATTATTTATCAGATACAATTGTTTTTAGTTTAAAAATATTAAGAAATTACTTTTTTAAATGCTTGTGTTTTGTTGGGTCCAAAAGGACCCAGAATGCCTCATTTGTGTGCAGATTTTGAATGTATTATGATGGTTAATGCTCTACCACTAAACATCCCATAGTAACTAACATTAGATTGTTATCCAGTTAAAGTTAGCTAATGTTATCTAGATTCCTAGAACTTGCAGCTCTGAAGATTGCTGGGAGATTCATATTTCCTTATTCCATAGATAATTTATGGCTTGAGTAGTTCATCACAAAATTAGTGACTGACAACATCAGAAATTCTGACCTACTGAATTCTGCCTGAACTCTGTTTCCTCTCCTTCTGCAGTTCCTGGATAAAGTAGAAGTTGAAATGAGGACCTGTGAGGAACCCCGGCCCCCAAACGGCCCCTCTCCGATTGCCATTACTGCAGGCCAAAGGTCAGAATGATCTGCAGTTATCCTTTTAGTAAACCAGATCCACAGTGTTTTTACAAATGCACACAGAGAGTGGTGAAACCTCCCTACGATCTCCTCTCCATTATGCACATTGACAGTTAGATTCATTAGCGGTACTCGCCAAGTCAAGCATCAATACTCTTATTTGTTCAAACAGTTGGAGGGGTCATCAGATGCCCACTTTCCACAAGTTCCAAAATGATTAATTCCAAGCAAGTTCGGAGCAAACCCCTCCCTTCCATAAGCCTACTCTGCTCTGATTGGTCAGCTGGCCGAGCCTGTTGTGATTGGCACAGAGATGAGTCCTTGAGCCAGTTAGCCAGCGCTACCATTGACAAAGCACCTTTACATAAAACAATATAGTGCTCCAATCCGTTCTTATAATAATGACAAAATACACAGCTAAAGTTCAGCTGCTAAACTGTGAACACTTATTTTAACCCCCCCCGCAGTTACTCTGGAATATTCTTCAGAATATCAGGAACAACTTAGAATGTTCTAAAAACACTAAGAAACTAAAATCTGAATCACCCTAGCAACTTTGTAACACTATTGTGTTGTGACTTTTGTAATTTTGTTTTGCTTTGACCTGGTAAAACTTTGCCATCTTGACTAATATTTTGTCTATAGTATTTATTAATATTTTGAAATAGTTTTTGTTTTCATATTTTCATTTTACATTTGAATTTTTATTTTATTTTTTCATTTTAATGTTTAGTTTATATTAATTTAGTTGTTTTTTATGTTTAGATTTCATAAATTTTTATTTCAGTTTTAGTTTGAGTAATTTTAGTACTTCAAAATGTTTCCAAGGCAAAGTTTCTAATTGGATTGAACGTCAGGTCCAGTCGGTGTAATGGCTGTTTGTGGTCTGTTTCTTGTCTCTGCAGCGAGTATGGGTTTGCTGAGAAGGTTGTAGAGGGAATGTCTGTGATCATTAACTCCATCACAATTAAAGTTCAGGCCCGAGCATTTCACGCCTCCTTTGAGCTCTGGCAGCTCCAGGGCTGCAGCCTCAATCCCAAATGGCAGAAGAGCGACCTGCGCTACACACGCATTACACATCCGAAGAGAGGAGAGGTACAGTGCAGACATACACCACAGTACCTGTTTTGAAAGTGCTATACAACAGTAAACGCAGGTTTATGCTTCAGTGTACATGGTGTGGGCCATCCTGGAACACTGACCGCTCAGTTTGATGCATCTGACACTTGCTGGAAGAAGCACCCGAGGTTATCAACACTTGCCACATTTTCCTTGAAGAAGTGCAAAAATGTGGCTTTGTGGCATTATAAGGGATCAACCAGAGGTGAATCCCAGGGTGAAGCACCTTTAACTGTCCGTTTCTTCATTTTAAAGAGCAAGTGAATCATTATGGAGAAAAATAGCAATGGTTACATAATCCAGAAGGGGACAAAGAGCAGTACCGTCATAGTGCAGAGATCAACAGCTGTCAGATCAAAGTGTTTCTACACTTCACTTCTCCTCCTCTTGTTCCTCTTTCGCTTGCTTTTCTTCACTCACAGAAGCACATGCTCATGAAAAGTCCCCGATTAATTACTTTTCCAGACAGACATTAGATATTGAAATCAGTCATTTTGATATATGAAGAGTATATTCAGGTTGCCAGATCTTCTAAACCAGCCTTTCCTAAGCAATAATGCAGTTAGATGTAAGATGGATGTTGACCTCTAATGCTCTCTCAGTTAGGGATGCACCGATACCATTTTTTTTTATGATCCGATCTGAAAATTCTAAAAATTTTCAATTATGAAAAATCTAAAAATTCTGAGTATCGACCGATACTGATACCGATCCGATACCAGCACTGTTTTTTTTATAATCAATGTAGAATTTCTATACCTCAGTGTGTTGACCTGATCATCACTGTTTTGTGTGTTAAACACAATCTACTAAATATAGACAACTTTATTTTAAAGAAAAATAAATTAAAAAATATATATTATATTATATTATAAATATTATTCTAAACTAGGTTAGTGGATAATTCAGCAGAAAAAGAAAAATCATGAGTGCACAATAATTTTATACAATCTAAACATTTAGTGAAATAAAATTATTTAGTGGGGAACAAATAAAAGTGAGTAAGTGTAGGACTGAATCTGGAAAAATGTTACACATTGCTCTTTGTATTGTAAAATACTTTCATGAAAAACAAGTAAATATTTTTATATATAAATATATTCTTTAAAATTAAAAGACATTCCTTTTAAATATATAGCATTGTAATGGAGGCAGCAACATATGATAGATAGGACAGAACGAGAAAGTCTATTAATAATCTTTCATATATATAAATAGATATAGCATATAATGTGCTATTTATATGTGTATATATGTAATAAAGGGATATATAGCCGAAAAACAACATATTTCAATGCATTTTTCCCCAAATATCTTGCATACTATAGTATCTAATACAGCATTTCTTAAATCTTTCAAATCGTATATAGAGTAATTTATTGTAATATTTATGTGCATGACAGTGATAGAAAATTAATATGGATTTAAAAAGGAAAACTGTTTTATCTTAAAGGAAGTCCATTCATTTGTCATCTTGGTGTTGCTCCCGGGTAACTATTTCCAGTCTACTTCAGTCTCTACACCTGTAGCTGGTGTGTGGAGAGTGCAGTGGTGCTGTTGTGCTGTGGCTGCCGTCACATCATCCAGGAGGATGCTGCACACTGGTGGTGGTTGAGGAGAGACCCCTCATATGATTGTAAAGCCCTTTGGGTGTACAGTAATACACAATAAAGCACTATATAACTGCCTCATTCATTCATTCATTCAACTAGAAACACTAAAATCTTCATCTTCACTAAAATCTTCACAAGCTTGCATTTACATGACATACTGTATGTCAACTTACCAATAAGATCTGATAATAATGTGATCATAAACTCTGTTTAGCTGAAATCAGGATAGATAAAGATCAGGCTGGTCTAGTTTATGTTCTTGACCAGATGATGCCTTTATAGATTATTGGTAATTGGTTAAAGAAAGGCAGGTCTCAGTTTCATAGCTGAGCCTGTGTTGATGTTTTTGATTGCGTGGTATGTCTCATCCTCATACGGTCTCTGGTGCCCTGCAGGTCCTAACGTTCAAGGAGATCAACTGGCAGAGTCTGCGCATAGAGGCGGATGCCATCGAGAGTGACGAGCAGGATCTGGGCAGCACGCCACTGCGCCTCATTACCAATCAAGGACGCATACGCATCGCTCTCAAACGCAGGGTGTGGTCTTGATATATGTTTTGAAAACAATTGGCTGTTCAAACATTTTCTCTTTGGTGTACTCGGCGTACCAACTCATACCTCTTTCAGAAACTGTAAAGTGACCAGAGGAAAAAAAAAATCCGTCTTTTCAAAAATATTGTGCAGCCCTGATCAGAATGAAATCATATGCATTCTGTGCTGACGTTACTGACGTTAACCCTCCTCATCTCAGGTGAAGGACTGTAATGTCTTGGCCTCTAAGCTGCTGTTTATACTGGACGATCTGCTGTGGGTGCTGACAGACTCTCAGCTCAAGGCCATCATCCACTACGCCAAGTCTCTGAGTGAAGCCATGGAGAAGTCCGGCCAGCAGAGGAAGAGCATGGCTGCTGAAACACTGCAGGTGCCACACTGTGTCCTTTAAATCACTCTCAAATCAGTCTGTTATGAAAATAGATACTCTTCTTATTGGCACTTGATGTTTTCAGATCAAAAACAAAACAATTGTCTTACACCTCACCCAGCTCACACTAAACAAATCATGCTTTTCTTGATTTATTATGGCTTTTTAACACAATACAAAACAGCTCAGCAAAGTAAATGTAGTGTAAAGGCCTCTATAATATATTAAATCCCAGCTCTACCCAGGAGCAGCCCGTCCTGCATCAGCCGCTCCCTGTGAATGACTCAGACAGTGCTTGAGAGTTTATTTATATCTTCTTGTATTTGTGCACCAGACTGCGCCTCCCTCTCCTGGTAACCACTCTCTGTGGACTGAACCTCCTCCACCCGAAGCGGGCGGGACCCCCGGCACACTGGCCCAGTATTTTGACCTCCACGATGTCAAGGAATCATCCTACCACACTTTCATCTCCCGACTCGACCTGCATATCTGCAACGACAGCTCCTCAGAATCTGGTACTGAATTTTGACCACCGTTACCACCGGGATGCATTCAAATAATAGCTCATCTCACCCAACTTTTTTCTTCTTCTGTGGAAAACAAAGGGAGACGTTTAACAAAATATTCACGCTGCTCTTTTCCAAACAGTGAAAGTCAGTGGGGATGTTAATGCAAGAAACAGGATGAATTTAATCCACTTTTGGCTTAATTTTTATGAGAAAGAGCAGTTTGGACATTCAAATAAATATTGTCTCTAGTGTTTCTTGGAAGACGGAAACTCATGCAGGTTTGAATATTTGAATGAGCAAGACTAATTTAGGTTGTTACCAGTTTGATATTTCATCATGACAGGGGCTAACCCATGTGATTTATGCTGTGCACACAGATGAAGCTCCACCTCCAGGCACGCAGGGTGCGATGCAGCTGACCTTCCGGAAGCTGGGCTGTGACTATTACCCCTTACACAGGCCAGGTGACTCCACTATGAGCTTCAAATTATACATACTCTACTGAGATGTGCTTCAGAGGTTTAGTACAAATGAATTTCCATTCAAAATTCACACTGCCGTTCATACGATTTTGAAAGAAGTCTCTTATGTTGGCCAAGGCTGCATTTATTTGATCATATTACAGTAAAATTGTGAAATATTATTGCAATTTAAAATCACTGTTTTGTATTTGGATATATTTTAAAATTGTATTTATTCCTGTGATCAAAGGCTGAATTTTCAGCATCATTACTTCAGTTTTCAGTGTCACATGATCCTTCAGAAATAATTCTAATATGCTGATTTGGTTATTATAAATGTTAAAAACAGTTGTGTGCTTCATCATTTTTTAAAAGAAAGTTAAAACAACAGCATTTGTTTGAAAAGTCTTTTGTAAAATTATAAATGTATTTACTGTCACTTTCGATTAATATAATGCATCCTTGTTGAATAAAAGTATTAATTTTTTTCCCCAAACTTTCTGACACCAAGCTTTCATGTTTAGGTTTTAAACGGTGTTTCAGTGTATTGTGTGAATGGTTGACTGTAGGGTAAGAGCCAGATGTGTAGTTGAGAGACGCGTGTGGATTAGTGACATGTGCTGTGCTGTGCAGGTGATGGCTGTCATCACTGGGAGCGTCACTGCGGGGCGATGGAGTCGCGTGCTCAGTGGGCCACCAAACTGCTGCAGGAGTTTCAGAAGAGGGTGGAGGATCTGGGCATCCCTGGACCGCATTCAGAGCCAAATGTGTCATCTAAAGACTCTCCGGCCAAAAAACTCAAGGGTATGCGTTCTCTGAATGTCTATCCATCCCCAATCCAACACTAAATGTTGGTGTTTTTGTGAACGATTTATCAGTGGACATCATTTGAAACAACAACAAAAAGTTTCATTTTAATCTTTCTTCAAAGTGTAACAACTTGACATGAGTGTGTTTGGTTTTGTTTCCTCTTGAGAGTTTGCTTTATTGTGTTAGTTTCTTAATATGGAAGTGGCCTTATTTTATGTTACGCAGATGGAGAATCACTGTCCCATTTCAGTCCTGAGCGGTCTCAGGCCTCACGGCGGACTTCAGCAGCCGCCCCGTCCTCAGGATCTACACTCAAGAGACTTCGCTCCAGCTGTATGGTGATCCGTGTGGACGACCTGGACATCCATCAGGTCTGAGACATCTCTACACAAACATACAGAATCACTGAAACACACTTGAGAACGACAGCCTTTATATTCTTAAGTACTGTGCAGATTAAAAGTCCATCTCTCTTGTAATTTTTTTTAATTTTTTTTTTATTGTAAAATGTATTTTATAAATTCATTTTAAACTATTTTTCAAATTATGTATACTTTTTTGTTTATTCCCAGCTTTACATTGTTTTTGAATCCCACTTGTGGATAATGTGTCATTTGAACACTTTAGGTGTCTAAACATTTCACAGGAAACTGTGCATCATAAAAGTCTGTAATTAATTTGTTCTGTTGTGAATAGACATAAACTGAGACTGCTAAAAGAGGAAGCACAAGTTTTGTATTTTCTTTTACTGTTTTACCACAAGCCTGTATATGCATGCTTTTTATGTGAAACAAGTCAGTTCAGTGTAAAATTAGGCAAATTAAATCTGCTAATGTCATCCCTTTTGCATCACAAGGATAAAGCAGCATGTGATGTATTGCTGATGTGTTGCTTTGGTTATGCTGTGGTGAACAGATTAAGAGTAGAAATGAGAAGTTCAAGGTCAAGATGACAATTTTGATGAGTTTCATTGAGATCAATTGGACACGTCACACTAATTCAGAAAATCTCTGATACATTCATGTGTAACGTGGATCGGCAAGTTTTTTTCGTTCTCAACAAGACAATGTGACACTTAAATTTTTAATGTAATGCATCCTTAGGGCTTGAACATTTCATCAGTGCTGTCACTTATGATATAATGCATGTTTTCTCATGTTTACAGTTGTCTCGGTAGCTCAAAAGAGACATAAGTGTGTACTCTTAAAGCTACAGTTCTCAAAGTTATCAAGACTGAATAAACAGAAAATGTGGGGGGGGGGTCTTTAGGTAAATGTTACCCTCAATTATAAGAAATGGTTTAATGTTCTGTTCTGAGTTCAAATGTTTGGTATAAAATGTATCACCATTTCCACAAAAATATGAAGTAGCACATTTTGTACATTAATGCTAATGCATGTTTTTTTTTTTTTTTTGAGCATCAAATCAGCATATTAGAATGATTTCCTAATGTAATGATGCTGAAAATTCAGCTTTGATCGCAGGAATAAATGACGTTTTACAGTATATTCAAACAGATAACATTTATTTTAAATTGGGGAAAAAAATCTAAATTTTGCTGTTTTTACTGTATCTTTTTAACACTTAAATGGAGCCTTGGTAAGCATAATAATTTATTTTATTTTATTTTCTGACACCCCCCCCCCCCTCCCCATTTTTTATAATAGTGTATCTGGCTGTGAATTCTGCTTTTTAAAATAATTTAAATGTAACATCAATCCCAGAACACTGTGCAACAAAAGCTTTTTTTGAGAAGCTTAAGTCAGTACATGAATAAATAAATAAATAAAACACTGTTATTAAAGCCCCATCTGTTGCTGTAGGTGTCCACTGGAGGCCGTCACAGCAAGAGAACACAGTCTCTCCTCTCCTGCAACCGCAAATCCTTACATCTCCCAGACAACACTCCTGCAATTCACCTTCAGTTCACTGAATACTACTTCCCTGATAACCCTGGACTTCCTGGTGCGTTAGCTATGATTTTTCACATTCATTGATCACTATGGTAAATGCATATCATTCATATGAACAAACTCACATTTTTGTTGGACTGCAGTGTGAAGGTTGATCTGTCCTGGTGGGAAAGAGTTGAATTTATCTAAATCTAATCTTGTAATTTTAATTTCCTCCCATTGGCCCGTCTTCTCTCTCTAGTTCCCTGCTCTAATCTTTATGCCCAGCTCAATGGTCTACAGCTGTGTCTGGATGCCCCAAGTGTCTTGTGGATGACTCTGTTCTCACGGGGTCTACACAGGACGCTAGATCAGGTCAAAGCCTTTTATCACCTCCAGGACAGCAGCAAGACGGACGAACACATCGATATCCGCCTGGATGCAAAACAGCTGAAGGTAAACCAACAGATCTTATGTGCTTTGAAAGAAATGTTTTGTAAAAGGAAATACAGATGTTCCTAAGAAGCTTTTGGTGCTACTTTTTAAAACAAATTTTCCTTTCCTTTATCGTAAGCCGGGTTTCCATCCAAAGTTGCAAATTTAATTTATACGCAAAACTGGAATATCGCATAAAACATTTGTGAATAAGCACCGTTTCCATCCAACGAGCCAAAGAGAACAAAATCGCCACTTCCTGATAAACTGGCACTAAATCTCACTAAGAAAAGTAGGATTAGCCACTGAATATATTAATTTTCATATATAGTAAGTTACTGGAGGAATTTGCTCAGTAAATGTGTTTTCATCTCTCATTATACGCCATTACCCTTTTCCGCACAAGTCAAAAACCACCTTAAGCGAGCATAAAAACTGTTTTGCGAATTAAGGGATTTTTCTTTCGAAATTTCGACACTCATTTCTGATGTGATACTTCAAAATGTACATAAAACGGGGTGATGAAAACAGCTATAGACATTCCCATTTTCAACTGACCCTTCAAAAAAGTTGGTACAGGAACATGATTTATACTCAAAGCCTCCAAAAACCCTCCATTCTAAAACAGACATCTTTGCTCTTTCTATAATATTTTGCAAGGGTTTAAGCTGAAACTTCTTTCTCTTCAGCTGATCATTCCTCTAGAATCCTCCATTTTGGATCACCCAGACCGCCCTCGGTCACTGAGCATCAGTCTTCCTCAGATCGTCCTCAGTAACACACGCCACGCTCCTCACGGTTCCCATTCGGACCTCAACAGCACCTACAGCAGCTTCTCTGCCCGCCCTTTCTTCCATCCCACGGCAAGCCAACCTTTCCCTCGCGATCAGAGCATCCTTCATCCCCTGCCGTCTGCATTCCTTCAACACTGTCTAGAAAGCGATGCCCTGTCATTAGCCCACAAACGCTCCTCTCGCTCTCAGGACATCTGGTCTGTCAGTCTGTCCAGAGTGACTCTTGGCTTTGAGGGGGCTCGTCGAGGGCTCAGAGGAAAAGCTCTTCCTTTTGTGGAGCCCTTTGCCATTTCCTTATGGATGTGCTGCCCTTCTGCCTTCAAAAAAGACTCTCATTGTTCAAATATAGTTGCAGATTCAAAATCCCAAACTGGTTCTAGCAAACAACCCTTCCTAGGCTCACTGCAGGGTGTAAATGACATCACATCTAGTAAAGTTGACCAAACCGAGGGTCTGGTCAACTCTCCCATGGCCTCCATTCATATCCTAGCCCAGTCCATCACTCCTGTCAAAATGTGGCTCAACCACTACCAGTTCGTAGCTCTTTTGCGGATGAAGGACTACCTTGCCCGACTAGCAGGAGATTTGACCAAGGATGTCCAGGGTTTGGGACAACCTGAACATAAACCATCAGATCCCCCTTCGGTTTGTGTCTCAATCCTAATGGAGGCGATAGAACTTGCTCTACTGCTTCCTCCTGCAACATCCGAGCCAGTTGAAGAAGCCCATTCTCCTGAGGAAACGGACAGTCCTAGCTTGACCGACTCTGATTTGTCGCCATCCCACCATGCTGGCGAGCCTGGACTGCTGGAGGACAGTGGGACAGGAGGGAATGAAGATCAAGAGGATGATGCTGAGCAGGAGGGTTTGGTAGAGGAGGCTTGTGAAGCCGTTGAAGAAGGAATGGATAGACCAACGGGGCAGGATGATGAAGCTCAGGCCGCCGTCACTTCCTCGTCTCCTCTGCTTTCTCCAGGGAACCCTGCATTACTGTCCCGTCATAGCTCCACTTTCAGTTTGGAGGGAGAGCTGTCCAGTGCCCTGAATGCCACCAAAGGTGTCACCAAAGACGCATTCAGCGCCTCCCTGGATCTCACCAAGGGTGCGCTGTCCATCACGAAAGATGCCTTCAGCATCCTGAGCCGAGGATCTGGCATGACTAAACTCTTCTCTTCTCAAAACAAGTAAGAGCTTTGAGCCATCTGCATTGCTTTGGTCTTGGTTTTAGGATTGCATTGATATGGAAAATTTGGTATATCTTACGGTGACTGAAACTTATAATTTTACTGTTCACAGTTTTATCTCCTTGGGCTGCTAATGAACTCTTTCAGTTGCTAATTAAAAAAAAAGAAAAAAAAAGAAAGAAACTTGTTCTATCACTTGGCCATTGTTGACTCCATCCTAGAAATTATCGCCTGATCAGAGCCATTTAATTTGTGGTTAAGCTTGAAACAATGTATTTTTTTTGTTTCTGAATATCTCACATACAGTGCACACAGTACATAATTGAAAAGAGCTGATACCGCTTGTGGCTATTCTAGTGAGTGACTGTATTTAGTTTAAGGAAGACACACTGGGCTGTATTTGAAACTGTTAGTTATAGTAAATTTGTTCATTTTTGTGTTTTAACCCTTAAAGAGAGTGCACTTAAAATGAAAATGCCATTATTGTTTATTCACTCCTATGTTGTTATGAATCTATAAAACTTTAATTCGTCTTCAAAACAAAAATGAAGATATTTTCAATGAAACCTGATAGATTTCTGTCCCGCTAGTGAAAAACAATTAAACAAAACATATTAAACAAAAATACATTACTTAAAAAAAAAAAAACATGCTTGCTAGACACACATGAACCAGTGAGGTTTGTTCTTGAATGTTATATGGTAAACATGCTTGCTAGACACACATGAACCAGTGAGGTTTGTTCTTGAATGTTAGGCAAGTACAACTGAGCTTCTGTTTACCATATTATGTGCTTTATGTATGTGCATTGATATATGTATGTGCAATTTTATACGTAAAGAAAAGCCTAAACTGAAGGTGACATCATGAAAATCTGACTTTTTTCATGTTTAAGTGCTATAATCGGGTCCCCGGTGCTTCTACCAACCCAGAAAACATGAAAAAAAGTAAATTGTTTTTGGTAAGCCTTTCTCTGCAAGCTTGTCAAAAAACGAGTCGCTCAGATTTCGCTCCCCCTTGTAACGTTGAAAGGGGATCTTATTATAATATTACCACCTCTTAATCTGCAATTTTCCTGCCATTGTGTTTTCGCAAGAGACAATTGTGTACCAGTTCTAATGCCACGGCAAATGTTTGAGCAAAGCATGCTAACTGTTCTGTCTTTGGCTGCACAGACGAGCACAGAACACTGTTTAGAGTCCCAGCCTCAGAGGAGATGAGAGCAGTGGATTTATTAATTTATCTATTGTATATTACTGTCCTGCCACACAGATATAATATAAAGTTATTTCTTTCCCAGCTGTTTAACTTCACAGGCATAAACAACTGTTTTTGTAACGTATACGTGTTTTTAACAAACTTGTGTGTATTTGACAGTTTAATCGCAATAAGACATGAAAGAGAACTTAGTTTAATACTCACATACTGTGTGACAGCCGCTTTCTGTGCACATGCTTCGGATATGTGCTCTCCAAAAACTGTATCAGAAGTTTAAACTAATATAGTTTAAAACGCACGATTTTAGCGTGATAGACATAATCAAAAAAGGGGCGGGGTGCAGCAGCTCATTTGCATTTAAAGAGACAGGCAGAAAACTGTGTTTCTGCTTCCACTCAAAAAAATAAAAATAAAAAAAAGTGATTTGCAAATTAAACTGCTCAGTTCACATGGACTACTTTAGGACTTTTAGGTCTTTATGAACTTTTTGAAGCGTCAACGTTCTGATGGAATTGACTTTCAATGGAGGGAGAGTTTCATTACAAATATCCTCTTTGTGTTTCCAAAATTAATAGTTTTATGGGTTTAAAATCACATGAAGATAAGTAATTAATGACAAAATGAATTCACTGTCCTTTTTATGTTTGACAAGTTATGCTGAAATATTCCTGCCAGTGTGGTTAATGACTTGTAATTCAACTCAAGTATCATGTGTTGATATGACTTCTGTAGGGAGCACAGTGCACGGCCAGAAGAGTCCAGTCCCTCCATAATGGGGAACCTGCGGCTTCAGTCCATGAAACAGTCGCCTTCCCAAAATTCCTGTGACAGTACCATTTTAGAAAGTAGTCTGTCGGACGATGGCTTGTCCATTGATAGTGACATCAGTGAAAACTTTGTCATCATCATGGACTCTGGTACAGCACTTGCACTTTTATTTTAAAAGCTATAACTATAACTGTCAGTGTCTAAGTCATGTGTATTTGTGTTGTTGTGATTCAGAGTCTTTGCGTCCTAATGGTGCAGGTGTCTCCGGCAGCTGTGTGAGTCCAGCTCCAGGAACAGAAGGTGGCTCATCAGCAGACCTCAGCAGCTCTCTGTCCCAGAGCACTGAAGACATTGCTCAAGATATGGTGAGTTTTATCTATCTGTAGCACATCTAGATGGCTAAACTCCTGCCACTTGTCCTCTGCATGGAAGATCATCAGAAAATGCATCCTGACACTGTTGTAAATTGAGTGCTCATTGTACAAATCACTGAAAAATAGCAAAATATTTTGATTAGTTTTTTTTTTTATATATATAATTTTTTTTATATATATTTTACTTTGACTATTGTTGCATTTTTTCTTAAATTAACTAACCACAAATAGTTATTTCAGAAGTTATAAGAACTGGATTAATGCAAACAGTTTACATATTTATTTAGCATTTTCCAGTGTAACCAGGAGCTGTCCGTCTGTGTTTGTCACATTTGCACATATTCAAAGAGTAAAATTGTGCCAGGTTTGATGCCAGTGACCAAAAACATTAATAAAAAATAGTAGACAGGTACTTTACTAATCAGTGAGGGAAAGTTTAGTAATCAGTCAGTGCTGTCAACAGCATTTACTTTGATCATAGTTGGTTGTGATTTTTAACGATCACTTTATTTTTATTTTTTCTCAGGTGTCAGTGTTAGTTCTGTGTCTGAGTCGAATGGGGTGCCTGACAGAGATGCGTGGTGAAGATATCGTGGTGGCGCTGGAAGCCCAAGAGCTTGTGCCTAAACAACTTGGCAACCATAAAGTCACAGACCTGCTGGGAGGACTGGCACTGACACAGGGTTAGGATGCTAAATGTGACCATAAATGTGAATGCAAAAATATTGCCAATATGATGCCATTTAGACTCTTTACACCTCAAGGCCTAATTATTATTATTATTTATTTATTTATTTTTTATTTGGACATATTTGACCATTTTTTTTGTCCCATCTGTTTACATTAACTTAAGACACAATACATGAATCTCATGACCAAACATTCCCAAGATACCATTGGTGACACTTTCACTGTGAGCACCACAACTGACCCTCGGTTTGTGAAAGGCCTTGTGCTAATTCAGCTTTTCACAAGCTGACAAACCAGAGGGTTTCAGTTCCTGTGGTTTACAGGTGCATCCAACCTGATCACATGAGAAAACAACTATTTTACCAGGTGGTGATTTTGTATGTATTTGCACAATATTATTCATACAGAAACAAGCGTTGCTTCCTGGCTAAAATATGACTCCTCTGTCCATAATATTGCTTACTCCGGTGTAAAAACAAACTGATGTTAACATGATGTGTTGCTGATACATGCAGTATGGCACTTATTTAAGATTTACCAAAACATTTTTTATTTTAATTTTTTTACACCAGCTGGTTCTTCCTCCCCAAGTGCTCCTCTGTCACCCGGGCCCTGCTCTCTCTCCTGTCCCCCAGCAGCGGCCCTCAGGATGGAGATGGGACCGTGTGCAGGCAGACACTCTCCTCTGTCTGAGAGTGTGGGCTTCATGGAAATGTGCCTGACAGGGTGCAAAGCAGAGCTCCTGGCCTCTACCTTAAACACGCTGGCACCCTTCCTGGAGGATGAGCTCAGCACAGACCCCCAGCCAATGAGACTGTGGTTACGAGACACTGCTATTACACTAAAGGTGAGAATGAGGGCCAAATGATGCCCATAATCAGAGCTAATGGAAGACTAGCCATTCCCTTTGATAGATTATCAGCTGATCAGTTAATAGACAAGCTTCATCATTTCACAAAGCAAGATGAGACAAAGCCAATGAAAAATAATTTCTGTTCTGTTTTCTCTCTTTCTGACAGGATGATGGTCCTCGTGTCTACCCGACCGCTCCTCAGCCGGTTCCTGTGCTCTTCTCTCTGGACGGTATTGTGCTGGAGCGTTTGGATGATGGGATCCTCAGCTTGAGACGTGAGTCCTTTGGGTTTGGGTTCCAGCAGCTGCTCAGATTACAGGATATCTGTGCTGTCACCTGTTAAACTAACGTTTGCTTCCTCTGTTTCACTTTTACGCATGCAGCTGCGCAGAGCCAATCAGGGACTGAGACAGACGGGGACAAAGATAGAGCTGGCCAATCCTGCTTTAGAGCTGAGGAGAAGAACAAGGTAACATATATTAGAAAATTATTATACTCAGTGTAATGTTGCACATGTTTGGTTTGAGATGTCAAACAGAACATCTGCCCCTATCGCAGTTTTTAAATCTCATTTTTACTCACAATTATTTGAACGTTTCATTTCCAGATGCATGATGTCAGGTTGAACATAGAAAGACATTGTTGGCATCAAACCTAGTGTGACGCATGTTGTGGCACCATATTTTAGTTAGACACAAGCGCAAATTAGCTTTGTATGGTAGCCCATTTGTGCCACAAATGCTTGAGTCAAAATTCGAGATAAAAATATAGAACTGGAAATTATGAGATACTAAGTCAAAATTGAGATAAAAAGACAAAAGATAATTATGACAAAATAAAATTGAAATTGTCTTTGAGTTTTTGTAATGATTGACTTTTTGGCTCATAATTTCAACTTTTTGTTATCTCATAAATAACATTTTTATTTCTATCCCCAATTAAAACATTAATTTTGACTTATGTCATAATAGTTTTTTTTTTTTTCTCCAATGCAAACATGTCATAATTATGACTTTTATTTCTCTTTTTAACTTTTTCATTTTAAATATCTCATAATTATGACTTGATGTCTTGGTTTGGATTTTTTTTAAATCTCATAATTTACTTAGTATCTCATAATTTAAAATATTCATAATTGTGCTTTTTATGCCATAATTGTCTTTTCTTTTTTTTTTAAGCCTGACTTATTTATGTGGCTAAAATGGGCTTCCATAAGATTTTAGAGGTTTTGTGTGTGTGTCCTTTTCAGAGAATTAAAAGTATGTTTTCGTGTGTACAGTTTCAAGCCTACAGTAATTTTCCAGTGCTTGGCTACGATTCCTTTCGAGGACAAGACTCTCAAATGTCAACAGTGGCATTTGATATCTTAATTACATGTCTGAAGCCTAAATGTCTTTTATTATTTATGGGTGAAGGTGCATTGCTACAACTGCTCACTAAAATTGTTTCTTAAGTTCTATTCGAACGGGACTAGTTTTCTAAACTACGTTTGAGTTTCACAATTAATGTTTATTAATGTTTTTTTTTTTTTTTATTATTTGGACAGGACTAACATCTCTGTGTTTATTACAGAGGTAGGAGGGGTGTGTTTAGTACATCTGGGCGTCGCAGCGATCACACGCTCTGAATGCGTGCACTGTGTGTAGTCATTGGGATTCATTACCATTAATATAACCACAGTTTTACTACAAATACCATGGTGAAGCTATATGACTAGTATGGCAAAGCCATGGTTAATGTGTGGAAAATATTATGTAGTTGAGTGCAGAAATGAACAAACCATGTTTAATTTCGTAAAGGTACACATGTAATTAAAATATTATGTAGTTGAGTGCAGAAATGAACATTACGTGAGTAATCTTACCTGACAGTGACATTACAGTCGCCACACGTGATTTGGTCACTTAATTTATTACTTTATTTTAATATCTTTCCCTTTATACAAACATACCAAAAACCAAACATATCAAAAACGTGTGCGGTAAGTGTCGGTAGTTCACGTTAGCCAAAACACATCGTCGGCTATTACAAACAATTTGCATTCGAAAAGGATTAGATTCACTCAGGATCACTGAGTTTGCCAAAAAACAGTCGCTAATTTGCTCTGGAATTATTACAGAGGTTGTGTGAGAAAAAAATGAACAGACATGGCAGATTCGGACGTGATTAAGATCACAAAGTACATCTGTGAAACATAAATGTCTCTAACGACCCCCTGAAAAACTAGTCCCGTCCGAATAGGGCTTTATAGTGCGTTTCAAAACAGTGTTTTTGTGTTTCAGCTGATCACATATTTAGTCTAGTTCAGAATCTCATCTGTTTCTCTGTTGGTTCAGTCTCTGGAGTCCAGACTCGCTGATGTCCAGTCAGCTCTAGAGAAAGCTCTGACTGACCGAGAGCGCCTGCTACAGGAAGTGATGAAACACAACCCCTCCTTCACCTTATGATGTACAGAGGGAAAGATCCCAGACTTGAGTCCAAATGAGGCACAAGAGAGAATATCTTGTAGATAAACCAGAAGAACGAGAGGTTTGCCTCTGCTGACTCAAAGTTCCCATCCATCCCTTTCTGTACCTTTAACCTCTAACGTCTGAGTGTGATCATGCCATCCAGTTCTCTTCAGTCTCTGTAGGCATCCTCCATGAGTCTTCCTGTAGTGACTCTGTATGTGACCGCACTACACGGGACTGAATCGAGTCAGTGGAATGGATGACACATGTACTCTTTCACTGCACCCTGGATCATCTCTTTACTTCCGGTGATCAGCATGCTTCTTGCACATTAGTCATTTTTAGTTTCACGAAAGGACTGTGTTCAGCTTTTAGGCTTTATAGACGTTTCTGAGTGTTGTTTGGTACCACGGCTATGTAGCGCTGGTAGATACAAGCTCTGTTCCAGAACCTAGAGAGCTCCCGAGACAGTAGGGCTGGGTTGATATTATCAGTTAATCCATTTTTGTGATTTTATGTTAATGCATCAAAGAAACTTCACTAAATATTACTTGTCATGTGCCGCCAATAATCGCAATAAGCTTTGTGCTGTTACTTTTAGTATGAAAGTCTCAGCTTTCAAATTCTATACATTTTATCACAAAATTCAATCAAACAAATGGCGTTTGACATGCTTTGATTTTATTGATGTCTCAGTTCAAGTGGCACGTGAACCGATCATCTGGTCCTCTTTACTACTAGTTACAGCATGAAATGTCTAAGTGAATTTGGACTGGTGTTAATTTTGATTTTTAATAGTTTCAATTTTATAGTAATTTATCAACTGTAAGTTCACAGCATTGGTTGAGATTGTTCTACTCAAGACAAACTGACACCTGTCCAAAAATATATGCATGTCCAAATGAATCCTTATAGAATTGCATCAACCCAAATTGACTCTCTAGAGTATCTAAACAATTTGTGAAATCGGTCTCAATTACCAGCCCTAACAGATGCATGTCAAGACATAATACACTTTCTTGACACAACAGGTACTCAAAGATACTTCGGTTTCAAATGGACTGATCTATGCATTTTAAAATGTTGTGCTTGTTAGACGATTCAAGTTGTTCACTTAACATTTCAAATCAGTCTCATCTGTGAGGTTCCTTCACTGTTAGGATGCTGCCTTTGAAGGTAACTAGTAAGCACAGACAGCAAGGCAGTTTGCTAGGTTTAGGAACAGAGCTGTGGATTTGATTAGAGTACGGTGTTGTAAGTTTCTTATCGGCTGCTATTCAGTGTGTAAAGCTGATGTGTGTGTGTGTGTGTTATTCATGAAAGGAGCTGAAACAAAAGCACTCTGATTTAAATGCACTGTAAATATCACAGTTTTATCTGAGGTTCAGTGTACAAAAGATGGTACTTCTGTTAACCGACACATCCTCGGTCATGTACTTCGATGCCGTCCATTACCTCGAGTGTAGGATCACGGTTCTCATGCCGTACAGATGAAGTGATCATCGAGGAACATTAGTGCCAATGCTGGTGGGCAAATAATTTGGTGCACAGAGACTCCACTTTGATTCAGTATTACAGTGCTCACTTGTGTCAATGTAACACATTCTTTCCAGATTTATTACATTGTAAACTGGGTTATTTAACTCTTTCCCCGCCACTGATGAGTTATCTCGTCTTTTAGAAGACGGCGCTTCCCCGCCATTGACGAGTTTTTACGTCTTTTCGTGTTTCCACTGTTATACACTTGGGGGCGCTATTACACATCTTCTGAATGAGTACAAAACCTCCCGAACAAAAACACACGTGAACAGGACAGAGAAACAAGCCATCTCTTATGTAAACAGATGCATATTAAAAATAATGCGATCATCAGCAATAGACAGCATATAAACTGCATAATGTTACAGAGTAAAACGATGATCCAGGAAGTGGTATATGGCTGTGCAAGCTATGGAGGTGTTGATAGAAGTGACTACTGGATTTATGCTTTGATAATCGTACTGAATATGATTTTTCTCACCTTTTTGCTCAAAATTATTAATTTTTTATGAAACCTACCTATATTCAAGTGTTGATAAAAAAGAATGCTTTAAGCTAGAATAAAACTGAAGATTAAAGATCTTTATTTTGGTGTATTGCATATTCAAATATAAATACAGCAAAATACACTGGAGGCCATCAAATTTTAGTGAAAATAATAAGTCGCTGGTGGTGGCTGGCAACTTTTTAAAAAAATTGCTGGCGGGGAAAGAGTTAATGAAAAAGGTGTTTTTTTTTTTGTTATAGTCTGGTACACTAAAGTCACTTTGAGATATCTCACTACTCTGTAGAGTTCAGACAAAAATATTAACGTTCATGCATATTTATGTGAACTTTATATGTATGAGATGGTTACTTTTGATTGGATGTCCACTGACAAGTACATAAAATGCGCAAGTTTTTGTTTTGTATAAAAATAATGGAAGTTTTTTTTTTAGGACGATGCATTTCAGTTATTATTATTCTTATTTACAAATCATCCTTTCTACCAACTTTTAAAAAGTTTAATTAGGAGTTGTACAGAAAGGATGATGTGAACGTGTTTCTGTGTGATGACCTGTTCACTAAACCTAAATGAACTACAGGTTCTGCAGCATTTTGACACATTTAGTGTGTGAACCGTAAGGTTTAGGACTATCACAATGCTCGTTTTTGTGGTTAATCAGTATTATGAGGCAGATGAATCCTGCCTCTATGATGGTTTGTGGAATAAATGTGGCTCCTCTAGGTCTATTAACAACATTCTTGTCTTCATACGTTTGGATTGGTTTATTAGCAAATGTCTGGTTATTTCAAATGTGGCACATCTTTCTGTTTCTGTAGAGTTCCAGTGTCTCATAGTGTCTCTGTGCTTCAGCTTTGAGTGCAATGTGTAGCATTCATATACACTAAACAGTGTCTGTTAGTGTATCAATATATTTCTGTCTTCCAAAAACCTTTGGAAAGCTAATGGTTACAATAGTCTAAACTGTAAAGACCTTTCTGTAGATGATAGAAATGGAAATATTATTCTTATGATCAAAAATAACTTCATTCACTGCATGAAAGAAGACAAAAAAGCATTCTTTGGTGTTTTATGCATGACTTTACTTGAAATCTTTCACAAGTGCAACATCGTCAAGGTCACAGACTGTTTATTTTATATTTGTTTTATTTAATTTTATTTAAGGGTCATTGTTACAGTTCTGTTGGTGAGCATTGCCTGTGATCAGACTGAGCGTATTGACCTGATTTTACTAATTGTATTGATTGTTTTTAGCTGTGAATTAATTAACTAATATACCTCTATTTCTGTGTATTTGTTAATAACTATCAAAATCTATTAATTTACACATCAATACACAAGAAAGTCAGACAACATAAAACAGAATGATTAGTCTGTTCATCTCCGAGTGAAAATTAATCTCGGTAATGTTTCGCAATACATTACATTACTCTTTACATGCATGCTAATCTCATTGTTCTCGTTTAGAGTTTCAGAAAAAGTCTCAATGTCTCAACCTGTGCTCAGATTTGCCAAGATACCAAAGTCTGTAATCAAAAATCAGAAATTTCAATATGAATTTGAACATTTCTCATTTAATCACCAATTGATATGAGATGCCATTGATATTAATATTGCTGTCAACAGTTATCTCTATTTAATCACAGGGATTTTTAGAGAAAATTCTAAGCATTTCTTTGTATAAATATGGATTCAGAAGGACTCCTGATACAAATGCATTTGCCTGTGTTTTATGGAGAGTAAGGTTGGATATGTGGTTTGTCTCGGAGCAGAAAGTTTTGCGCAGCAGATACAGTGTAAGATTATACGATTATCAGGTTTTAATTGTTGAATTGAGTTGTGCTTGGTTGTATCTGCAGTTGATGGTCTTTGGTTGATTCAGTACTGTTCATGTCCCTCTGACCTGCTGTGGATAAAAATACAAGGCTTTAGTTTGACCTCTGATCTTCTGATTACGGTATTCTAATGTACTTTCACATTTCTATCACCATTAAAGTCCTGGAACAAAACATTAAAACAAAATTGATATTTTGTTGGTTCTGTGAACCATAACTGTGAAAATATGTCAAGACCAATGAAGATCAATAAAATGTTTCTTAAAGTTGAGCTTTGTTTCTTCTGTCAGTTACTTAACATCAATGCACTTCTTAAACTGAGAAATGACCACCAACATAGTAATGCTTTATTAGCTACTGCTAAATAATAATAATGAGAATTGTGAATAAATGTCCAAAACAATAATTCTGCTGTAGAGAAATGGCAGTTAAGTTAATGTTGAGTAATGTATGTTTTTAGATACGATATCGCCAGTTTCTCCATTTCTGCTTCGCCAACGAGAATGGGAGATGCTGCAGAGCAGCCGCAAAAACTGAAGATCAAAGACAAATTTCTAATGATGGCTGCGCACGTGTTTCTCTGATGCTTCTGCTCAGAACATCACTGAAACATCTGAACACTAAGTTGATACAGGACCAATAACACACACTGGGACTTCCAAATATTCTCTTTACACTGGTTGTGAGGATTTTTCTAAAGGTACATCATTACAAGTGGCTGTTTATGAGTGAGTCATTGAATCGTTCATTTAGCCAATTCATTGAAAATACTCATTCATTCAGTAACCAAACCCTGCTACTCGTCCTGCTTTTCTGCTGGGGCTAGTGCTGAAGCTGGAGCTGGAGTTCGGCCAAGAGTGGCACTCAGTCAGAACCACTGGCAGGGAGCAGAACCCGCTACGTCACCAGCATGTGACTGGAATCGCTTGTTATCTCTTGCAGAAGAGAGTGTTGGTCTGCTGAACTCACATATTTGTTGTTGTTAATTTACCTGAACTCTGATGACTTTTAAAAATGGCATCTACCAGCAAGGATTCGGGACCGGTTCAGTACCAAGATCTGGGCACCAGCCAAGGTTTTTTTTGAGGGGAGAAGCACAGCCCAGTTCTTAATTGGGCTCCGGCACCGGCACCGGCACCAGCCCTGATGTAAAAGCGGTATCTATGTAGATCATTGTTCTGTTGTGGCTTCGTTTGAGGGTCATTCCTGGGATTCAGGAACATTTCAACTTGGAATATACATCTTTTGCCAGCGGTTCTCAGAGTCAAAGCGTCAGTACCTGGGGGATTAGAAATGACACCCAGGAGAGGGCAGCGTGAATTACCTCTCATCTCGACAAATCAAGTGAATGAAGAGTATACCTACTTCTCCAGGCACCGCTGCACCACTGATTCTGTGCCCATTATAATTTAGACTCCACTCATATGTGACATCCTTTACCAGAAATGACATCATTCAGGTCTCTTTAATAGAGGTGCAGAAAATGGTTAGTAGTGTCATACTTTTTATTCATATTTCTTACACTGTGGCACAGAATTTAATATTGCTGATGATACTGACCCTGTTTGATAATTAAGATTAATTAATCAATTTATAACCCAAAAAACAAAAGTTCAGGAAACATCTCTGTGTGAGTTAAGAACAAACAAACAATTTAAAGGAACACAAAAAAAAACAACTAAGTAAACAAATCTGTGTGAGGTGAGGACAGACTAATGGTTTAAAGGTGGAGGAGAGAAAACAACGATGTAAAGAAATTAATGATTTAATATTCACATTCTTTGTAAAAATTTCTATCATGCATTTGCAGTGATGGGCGCTTCACGAAGCTTCGAAACATTTGTGAATCTTTATTTCGAATCAGTGTTTCGGAGCGCGTATCAAAGCGGCCAGGTCACGTGATTTTAGCAAACGAAGCTTCGTTACATCACACTGTTTGGAAACTCGAATGGTTCACCACTAGGGGGTGTTGATCTCAAGTGAACCCATGAACCGCTCCTGGCTGCCCAGTTAATCATGTGACACGAAATCCCACAAAATTTTAAAATAAAGAAATCAGGGCCAGATGTTGTGGGTTAAACAATTGATAACTTCCCTTTAACACAGATGGCTATAAAACACATTCAGTACAACCTACAAATAACAAAAAATAAACAAAATGAGCTTAACATTTAGAATGAAATCCACCTCCTTCTCCTGGGTGATAAAACACAACTCATGGTTTTATAAAACACTGCTCAAATGAAAACAATTAAATAATTACATTTGTGTTTTTTTAAGGGTTTGAATCTGCCAGTTGCAGTGATTGGGGGCGTTCGAAACACTGCTTCAAGAAGCGTCGAAATACTTTGTGAATCTTTATTTCGATCAATGTTTCGGAGTGTGTATAACCTGTAAAAATATTACAAACCGGCCAGGTCACGTGATTTTTTTTTCTTGGTGGAAGCTTTCCGTTTGTTTAAATGAAAAATGGTTGTACTGTTTAATTTATCATCCTGTTACTGTCACAAACGCCAGCTTATTCTGCTACGATTGTTTTGTACGGGATGGTAACAAAAACTGGTAAGGTTTTAAAAAACACGTCTTCACTTGTTTTATTGCCTAATTATTTTGTGGTTCAAGTTGAACCCATGTGGTTTGACCACCGTTTCCCTTAAATGGCTGTTTTAGTTTGAATTGCTGCTTGCTCGCAACTGCTGTCTTTACAGAACGCTTTGCGCTCAAAAATTTCAACTCAAATAATCATGTGACGTATGTGAAATCCCACAAAAGCGGGATAAAAGGATGTAAATCCAAAAAGGTTGGGGTTTATTCTGAGTTTGGTTCTGGAGTTTATCTTGATGCTATTACAAAAAAAAAAAAAATGCTTTTCATCAGCAGGTGTCGCCAGCATGTGCTGTTTCAACTGCTTCAAACATTGCTTTTCGAAGCAATTGATTCATTGAAATCGTTTTTTTTCGATCAGCAATTGGTTTTTAATGATTCCAATGCTGCCTATCCATGTTTCCAAATGTAAAAAATTAAACAATCAAACATCAAAAAAACAATCAATCAATCAATCAATTTCAGCAGCATATTGGCTGTTTGCCTATCCATGTTTCCAAATGTAAACAATGAATCATTCAAATATCAAATATAGTGGTTAACATTAATATACCACCTCGCTGCATTTATGCTTATAAACGATGTACCTTTAATTAAACACTAGAATGTTTGTTACTGGTTGCTGACTGATATTCTAATTCATTGTAACCGATACTGATATTTTTACTGGATGAGTTTGAACTCTTTAAAATGGAGCTGCTATCTAATAAATGAAAACTTGAACCAGTAAGTGTGAATGTATTACTAGTCTTACAGTATGCATGGGGCCAGGCTCAAATTGTGATATGTATTTTTTGTAATAATGAACCAAGCAAACCTGCAGCTGAACTCGTCTGGCCTGAACTTTCATGTACAGAAACCTGATGTTTTGATGACACTGTTGTGTGTGGGAGGAAAAAAAAAATCCAGATTCTTTTATTATTTATAATCAGTATTTTATTGTAATAATTACTGCAATGTCTTCAGACCCAGTTATATACTTTTGAATCATGACCCAAATCAGGAACATAGGCTACAATATTACTCACTCGTTCATATTCACATTCACTGATTCCAGGAGCTTCAACACAAAATCATCATTCTGTTGAGGAAAGAGACCAGAGGTTGAGTCCAGATTACCCAGAATACTGCAGGCTTACACGGATTTGCAGACTTAACCCCTTGTGTGCTGTTCAGTAAGATGAGCACTTGTAAAATATCTGATGCAGAGCTTTGTGCGACTAGAAAACTTAATGACCTTTGAAGATCTACAGAAAAAAAACAATACAGCAGATTAATTAGGAAAAATAAATTGAAGAGTTTACTGCCGTTCAATTAACTGCAATTTAATTTTAAACATTTTAAAATGTAACGTATTCTAATCTGATTACTGTAAGCCAGCACTGATATTTTCCACTGCACAATAATAACGGTGAAATCAGACATCTTTTAATTAAAGCCTTTGATGTTCTGAAGAACATAGCAAGTTTAGAGGCTATATGAGCCCAGCATTGTGGGTGTTTTGATTTAATATTTGTTATTAGTCTTTATATGGCTCACACACCATGCCACAGCTTCACTGCCTGTGATGTGTTTCATCAAACAAAAGGTTTAAAGTCAGCATGAACAGAATTTATGATCTTTGTGATTTTTTTTTTCTTGATCAGCATGGGCGGGATTTGAGGTATTTTGATTAAAGATTACAATGGCATCTGAATATAATAATAATAATAATAATAATAATAATAATGTGCGGATAAGTCATTAATAATAAATACTGTAATAGTCAATAAAAATAAGAATTGTACTTCTGATTTCATGGTAATTTAAACTAATAAAACAGTGTACAACTACTGAACGGTGTCTCACAGTAAGATAAGCAGCTGCAGATCACTGTATTATTATTATTATTTTTATCATTATAGTATGTTTGGGGTTCCCAGTAAAATTAATATAATCTATTAGTCAAGCTTTGTAATGAATCTTTGTAATCAAAAAAAAAACTCAAAAAAAAAAAATATTAATTTTTTGGGTTTCATCAAAACACCAAATTTACCCCCCTCAGTTACATTTTTATATCATTTCCATACACAAAACATCACTGCACATATATGCATTTCTCAAAATAAAACAAATATTACAAAATATATAAAAAAATGAGTCAACACATTCCAATGGCATACTTACTTTTGAGTGACAGCTATACAATTTTTATCATCTTAAAAGTCTTCATTAACATTAATTAATGTTTTGTTGTTGTTGTTTTCTCCGTCACATGCTCCAGAGGACAGACTGTGGACAAAACAAGAGATGAACCACATCCTCTACTTTACACCAAACAGAACCAAAGACACCACCAGTGCATTCCAGACACTCAGATATCTGAAACAGCTCCCCCACAATAATACCAGCAGAGAGTCTTTTCAAACAGAAGGAGAGTCACGAGAGGGACTGGAGCTCAGTGGAAGAGGATTTTTTTGTGTTTGGTGTTGGGAACTTGCTCTCGGCTCTTCAGTCTCCTGACAGCTTCTCTCATGTGTTTGGGCTGCAGGGGGGGCGTGTCTCCCCACTTCTCACACACATCCAGAGCTGAAGAGAAAAGAATAAACATTTACAGAAACAATTAATGAGCCACACGGTTTCTAGTCGAGTCATATTTCAGTGTCTTGTAACCAACCTTCCTCAACAATCTCCCCGGCAAACACCTTGGCAATCCCTGACATGGCGATGACCACATTCTGAGACACAGAAGATCCTGTGATGGACTGAATCAGCTGGAGAACACAAACACACCATTTCAAAAACCGTCAACCTTTTCCCAGTTATAATTCAAACACTGAGATCTTAGGGTTCCATTAGAATCTATGATAAATTTAAAGGATTCTATAATTGGAAGGGCTTATTATAACATTAATAAATGTTCTATTTCTGTTTAAAATTTAACTCTACATCATTATATGTTTATTTTTTTTCTTAAATTGTCCAGTAGCAAGACATGTTATCAGAGCCCTGCTTGTATTGACGAGTCCCACTGAGTATGCAACAAGCCTGAAAGTAATAATTAACAATTGAATACAATCTTCGCTTCCTTTTTCACTGTTACTGGTCCCAGATTATGCTTAGTTTGAAATGAAATCGCTGCACACTTACTCGTTTAATAGCTGCCTTTGGGAAAGCAGCGCGTCTGTACATCTCATAGCGATTCAGCTGCTCTTCAGAGAATGAGGACACTAGGACTCTGTGGAATAAAAACGAGAAGTCCTGCATCCTGACACAGAATAACGCACACAGCCGAACAAGAAGTAACATGTATCTAAATAAAGCTTACTGCATCTTTTGTATTTCATCTTCATCAACTTTATGGCGTTTCTCCTTCTTCTTGTCATGCTCCACTTTCAGTTTTTTAGCAGGGGGAGGATGAAGCGATGAAGATCCGTCTTCTTCTTCACCAGCAGCAGCGGCTTCTTCAGCAGACCTCTAAAGCACAGTCAGATCAATCATGAATGAGTACATGTGCACCGAATCATTTCTAGTCTTCGTGATGAGCAGACGGACTCACCGCTTTGCCCTGCTCTCTGGTAGTGGACTGGACAGCAGCGGGTTCAGAGACTTTACCGCTGCTCCCCGGAGCGTCCCTGGACCCCTCGCTCTGTGTGGGTCTCTCTGCAGGCGCCTCGCTGACCCCCACGACGGGTTTCACACGGGCCGGGTCTGCCATGCTCTGAGAAGAGGGTAAGAAACACTCACCAACACATAAAAACTCGTCCTGTAATGCATACTATCCTCCACTACTTCATTATATATTCTATTCTTCACTCTACTATAATTCTAGTGTCCACCAGACAGAATCTGCTGCATTTTTCAAGTGTTTCTAATTATAAACCTAGATGTGAAGACTACGCTAAAGTTAGTTTGACGTGTCACATTCATCAGACATTAGTTTTCATACAATAAAACCCTGTGCCTGTTATGTTTTGAGCCCTAACTAACTCCGATAGACATAAATATATGCCCTTTAAACTGCACAAGGCTTAACTTCTAGAAAAAATAAAGGGAATTTTTATATATATATATATATATATATATATATATATATATATATAAACCAGATAAATTAGTTAATTTAACTACATGACATTACGCTATAAAACCAATACTACATCCCCTTTATTGCACAAGGCATTTGGAATTAGTATTTTATGTGCTTTGTAATAATTTTACAACTTTTAATGTATGCAACATTATAAATCCATTAAAAGACAACACCATTTGATCTAAAGGTATCATAGCAACTGTAAAAATCTCTAAATATTATTCCCTATAATGGACCAGGTTAGATTATGCCTGTATTATTTTTATATATGGATCTGAATGCATATTTTGATATGTTTGATATACTGTACCTAACGTTAATTAAATTCATTAAATGATGTGAAGCTCTAAAGCGCGGTTTCATGAAAGATACTGCTCAGATACCGAGTTATTTTAATAAGTTTAAATAATAATAATATATACTAATAATAATAATCTATACTCAATTGTTAAATTATAATTAAATTAAATGTCATGTTACTAAATGTTTGTCATCGTTATATAGCATTTGTTACTATATTTACTCACATAACACGATATTTACAGTGTGCTAGAACCGTGGTGATAATCGTGGTGGTGTGAATTGGAAACAACTTGTTAGATAAAAAGCCGCTTATTGTGTAAACAAACAGTGCAAACACTAACTTTGTCTAACACCGTACCTCAGACCGCCAGGCGCGTTGAGAGCAGTTTATAAAAACACGGAATCAAAGCAGTGTTTTCCACAATCTCTGCGCGTCTGCAGACTGCAGACAGACTCAGCACCAGCGACGATATCCGGTCAGTTTCAAAATAAGAGTCCTCAACCACAACCCCGCTATATACCAGTCAACCGTTAGGTGGCGCTATGTACCATATAATAACCATCAAGAATATTTTTGCACATAAAAAAATATCAAAAATAGTATTTTAGACAGACCTCTTGTAAAATTCACTGAGTAGAAAAAACACGCTGAAGACTTTACTTAGAAGTATTTATAAAAAAAAATAATATAAATACCACTTAATATAAATTATTATACATTATAACAATATAATAAATCATCCCACCCAAATAATTTATTACTCTCAATCAGTTAAAATACACTCAAATAAATGTGTTTCTGTTTTAAGACACTGTTATAAATTGTTAGGCCTACTATTTGAAATTATACAAATAATTATTTTATCATATATGATGCTCAAGTAGTGAATCTATACTCAAGTTAAAGTACCTGTAAATAAATATTTATAGTATTTGCTTAAAATAAATCAAACAATTAGGCTAATCGGTAAATTCCTAAATCTTAAGTGCTTCATATCAATCAATGAAAACTTAACATCTTCTGATCATAAGCCTGATTCGAGTTAGGTGCACATTTATAATTCACGATCAGTATAACATTAAAATCTTCTAAGATCGGTTTTACTATGAAATTACCAAGAAGAAAAAAATAGGCCTATAAAACCAAAATGTTTACACGAAATGCAAAAATCTGAATATCCTGCTAATGTGCATCAGTCTGTCTCTTCTAGTCCTGCGCTGTTCAGAATGAGTCACTCTTCTGATCATTTCCATCAATCCTTGAGTGATCAGACGAGGGCATCGCATAATGAGATCCATCGATCTCAGTCCCCTAGATGCTGTTCCAGCATCATTAGTGTAATTAAATGATTGTGCGTAATTCGGAGCGAACGCGACGTCACCGAGGAGCGCGCCCGTCGAGGAAGTGACGTGTCGATCCGTGCCAGAGGAAGTTTGTTGCGGCGCAGGGAGAGAAGTTTCCCCGGAGCGGCTGCGATTGGAGCGGGACTGACCCTGACACAGCCGTCGCTGTTGGACCGAGCGCGTCGTGCGGCGCGTGGATGCGTGTTGCGGAGTCGGAGAGGCGTGCAGTGGGTTCGTGTGGCCGTGTGTTCGTGTCTCCGCCGCTCCTCCCGCTCGCGGTGACATGGGGAAGGAGCAGGAACTGCTGGAGGCGGCGCGCACCGGGAATCTGGCCGCCGTTGAGAAGCTCCTGTCCGGGAAGAGACCGTCGGCGGGGTCGGGCTCCTCCGGAGGTTCCGGATCCTCCGGGAATATCGGGAGCGGCGGGCACAGCTCTTCCCACACGCTCTCCAGTCTGCTCAGGTAAGAGAAACCACGGAGACTCGACTGTACAAACAATGAACATTCCCAGGAGAAAACATCACTGAAAGCTTGTGTTTGCGGGGCATGTTGTCACACTCTGTGGGGTCAGTTCTCAAAAGGCTCAGTTGAGAAGAGCTGTATTGAAATGTAACAATCTGCTATCCTAAGTTAAAAAGACTAAGTTTTACAGCATATATGTGTTTACATTAGAAACGTGTGACAAAACGCCCCAGTCTGATCTCTCTCATCATCTGCTTCTCGTCTTGAAGTATGTCAGAGTAGTTTTGTTGTGCTGAATTGTTACCCATCAGGCATTTAAACAAAAAAAAGAAGTGATATTTGACATTTTAGTTTGGAGGACAGAGGGTGGAAAAAAATGCTGTTTTGGCCATTTGCACAATTATACTTTTGACTCCAAACCTTAAGGTTATTAAGCTAACGCCCCTGTTTTCTTGGTGAATTAGCTCTTTTTAAACCCGTGCATTGCTCTTGGCTTTCAAAAAAAGTAGCTCAAGGAATCATTCCTTTTCGAAACAACCAATCTGTCAGTTCTTTTGCAATATAAACACGATGGTGTTCCTCTTCGAGTCATGAAAGCATGACTGACGTGCGCCGTCATCCCCCCTATTACAAAGCAAAATCCTGTACTCTTACAGCAGTGTCGTAATACTGAGATACAGGACATTCACACATGCATTTACAACGTTGGTACAAATGCAAATTATTCTCAGTGCAGTGTGTGAACGGAGAGCTGGTCACATCTGCATGCACTCGAGCCGACAGACTGGCTCTGATTTGGTTTTGCATATCAAAGTCCAGTCTGAATATGTTCAGGTATAAACTGAATACATGGTTTCATTTCTGTCTCTTTATATTATAGATATGGTTTGTTGGATTGTATGTGTTGGGGAGTGTCTTATATTGTTTGGCCTTGCTTTGGGCTGTGAGTCAAAGGATTCTTTCTTCCAGTGTTTGGATGTGTCTGTTGTGTTATCATTCATAGCTATCCTTCCCTTACCTCTTTTTTTGCATTACACATGCCATTTTTGACCCACAAATATATCAACTAGTCTACATTTAGAGGCAATAAATCATGCCATCCGTCCTGCCCATCCCTTCTCGCCCTCAGAAGTCTTTGTGTCCACTGGCATCTGTGTCTCTCGCTGGCTCAGTGGATCAATGTCTGGCAGCGCTCTGTGGTGAGAAAGACCGGCTCAGCGTGTGTCGGAGGTAAATAAACGGATGATCGGCTGGAACCGGTGCCAGCAGAGGAATAAAAGAGTGCTCTCTGTCTGTCCTCCCTCTGCTCACGGGCCAGGGATCTTTAAGAGCATCAATATGTATTTACTTACCAGAGTCTGAATTATCGGCAGGTGTTAAAGGGAGTGCTGTGTTTGCGTGCAGCTTGTCATTTGGCGTGTGTGTAATGTAAATGTCAATAGTCTTCTGTGGTGTGGTGTGTGTGTGTCTTACTCTGCTTGTGTTTACAGTGGCGTTCCTTGCATCAGATTTCGTTAGTTTAGAAAGAGAGCAGTAAGATTTAACCCCTCACAAATCTGCACATACTAACCTATTAATAAGGCCAGTTAAACTTTTTATTAATGATTTTATGTGCTTCTACCTAATTATTATTATTTATTTTTTTTGTAAAACTTCAAAAACCTAGCTGTACATACAATTAGTTTTCCACGTGAAAGGAACATTAGTGCCAGTCAGACACCAACAGCTACTTCTGTTTCACACAAATTATGATCGCACAAGCAAATTATTGATCAATAAATGCTTATTTTCATGTTAGGATGACCTTAAAACACTTTTACCATAGTGCATTTTGTAGACTAATACATTTTGACATTTTAATCACATAATCAGCTCCATATGTATGGCTTTTCTGACATCGTAAACTTGCTTGGTAGCGCACCCGGTACAACACTGCACTGGTGACGTGGAGCCTTGTGCACAAGTTAGGTTAAGCACAAATCATGATAACTAGGGTTTTTTTCATAATGCATTTGTGAATTCACTGAGTAATGTAAGTGGTTAAATGTACAGTTTGCACCTTGACTTTTATGCTTTTATGACGTGAGAATAATGTAAACAGCCCAATGTGAACACTCCTAAGTCGCTTCAACATTTTCCGACTTTATAAATTATTATTTCAAGTTCAAGTGGTGTGTGAAACTGGAAGCAAGCGGAGTATGGCTGTTTCTGAAGCACACAGGGCCATCTGCTGTTAGAAACTAATCTCAAAATCGATTCAAGAGAGAATCGCGATGCATTCGGAAAATCGCGGAATCGATTTATAGCGACACCCCTAATGATAACGCAAATAAAAGACGTAATGAAACAAGCTAAAAGGGTTAAAGGGGTCAAGTGTATTGTAGTCTTAGCTAGTGCTCAACTGAAAAGAATTGTCAGTAACTGATACAGATTCCAGTAACTAAATATGTACTATACTGCTGATATATTGTTGATTTATACTGAAATGAAGTTTCTGGAAATTAAATAAACTTGCATAACATTTTCATAAATGGAAAATAAATTGTTTTATGTGTTAGGAGTGCTGTTGGTAGACACAAATGGCAACTACTAAATCTGTAACTGGCCAGTCAGAGTTGTCATCTGATAATCTCAAAATGAGTATCTGATGTATGTTGATGTATTATAGAGGAAGCACTAGATCTCCTTCTTGTCTGTATGTTAGCTGTAAATCGGCTGCTTGTAAGCAGTGTTTTCGGACAGATCTCCTGAAATGCTCAGATAGCTGGTTCTGTATTTGCAGTGGTTCTCAGAGGGGTTTCGTCTCTTCAGTAGTGGCACATCTGTACTCATTTAAGAGCTCCGAGTGGCTTTGGTTTCGTTGAATGCTGACAGTTTGGGCCTCTGTGGACACTATCCAGCACTTGTCAAAGCCCTGTCGCCCAAATATTCTCAAATTCACTCGCACTATAGACTTCCTTTTACTCTCTTCACTCTGTTTGTAATCCCTTGAAGAGATGATTCTGTTATCTTCTGTGGAACACCAAAGGAGATGTTTTCAAGAATGTACACTCTTTAGTCAAAGTGCATGTGAAGCAATGACAGTCAAGCTCCAAAGAGGATAAACATAGACACTGTATAAAATACATTTTAGAGTTTACATACCATATTCCAAATCTTTGAAAGGCATTTGATAGTTTTGTATGAGGAACAGTGTGAATTAATATCAGAATCACTGAAAATCTTGTTTGACAGCTGTGGTTATACCTTTCTCATTCGTTTTCTGGAAAAGTGCAGCTTCTTCTGTTTAATAACTCCTTTTATGTTCCATGGTAGAAAGAAGACATGAGGGTGAGCAAATGATAAAATCATTTTTGGATGAACTGTCCCTTTATGACTTGTCTCTGTGTACCAGAGGTTTCCTAATGCTTGGAAACTAAAGATCAGCACTTGCACTGTTTTTTCTTTCTATGTACTATATGGAGCAAGGCGTCATGTTGAGACTTGCCGTTCTGTTTTGAAGGAGTTTGAGAGTTCTCTCTCTTTCTTGGAATGTCGTTTCAACATGGCGGCGTCTGCAGATTTGGACATGCTGCCTTGTGTTTATAAGTGTGCTTGTCTGCTTATACACATTGTGTCCATGTGTGGATTTAACATTACTTTCTTCTGAGATATCTTTATACTCGTCTGTCTGTCTATCTATTGCATTTTTCCCTGTCTGTCAGTCTGTCCATCTTTCAATCTGTTTGTCACATGCCTGACTGTCTGCTTGTTTATCTATCTGACTGTTTATCTGTCTATCTGTCCTTCTGCTTGTTTATGTGTCCATCTGTTTCTTCATTTCCAGTCTGTCTTTCCATCTGTTTGTCAGACTTTTCCCTGCCTGTCTGTCTGTCTGCCTATCTATCTTTCTAACAGTTGGTCCATTGCCTGTTGTCTGTCCTCCTGTTTTTTCAAGGCCTGTCTGTCTGTTAGCCTTTTTTATGTTTATTTGTCTGTCCATCAGTCCTGTCTGTCCTTCTATCCATGCCTGTCTGGCTGTATGTTTATTAGTCTATGTCTATGTCTGTCTGCCTGTGTATCTGTTGGTCTATCACCTGCCTGTTTGTCTTGTCTGTCTGTCCATTTAATTGCCTGTCTATCTGTCTCTTTTTGTCCATCATCTGTTTGTTTGGCTTTTTATGTGTTTGTCTGTCCATTGCCTCTGTCCTTCTGGCTATCGTCATGCTTGTCTGTCTGTGTATATGCTCTGTCTGTCTGTCTGTGTCTGTGTCTGTATCTGTCTGTCTGTCTGTCTGTCATCTATTGTCTGTCCGTACTGTCTGCCTGTCTGTCTGTCTGCCTGTCCTGTCTGTCTGTCTGCCTGTCCGTCTGTCTATCTTTCTTTCCTTCCTTCCTGTTAATTTAAAATGTATTTAATTATTTATTAACACGTCTGTCTGTCTGTCTGTCTCTGTCTCTGTCTGTCTATCCGCGTCTGTCTCTGTCCGTCTGTCTATCCGTCTGTCTCTGTCTATCCATCTGTCTCTGTCTGTCTGTCTGTCCATCTGTCTGTCTGTCTGTCTGTCTGTCTCTGTCCGTCTGTCTCTGTCCGTCTGTCTCTGTCCGTCTGTCTCTGTCCGTCTGTCTCTGTCTGTCTGTCTGCCTGTCTCTGTCTCTGTCTGGCCTGTCTGCCTGTCTCTGTCTGTCTGTCTGTCTGTCTGTCCGTCTGTCTCTGTCCGTCTGTCTCTGTCCGTCTGTCTCTGTCTGTCTGTCTGCCTGTCTCTGTCCGTCTGTCTCTGTCCGTCTGTCTCTGTCTGTCTGTCTGTCTCTGTCTGTCTGTCTGTCTGTTGCCCTTATCTATCCTTCTTGCTATCTATATCCCTGTCTGTCCATTTGTCTATTCCTCTGACCATATGTCTGTCTGTCTTTATATTCATCCCTATCAAAAGAGACTTTCAGTACTTTCTTAGTTCTTTGTAAATGAGCAGAACCAGTGTCTCTTTATGAAGTCCATTAAAAGACATCTGATTGGTCTGATGATTGGAAGAGATCAGGAACGGTTAGTTAAGTTCACTGCTCTGGTTTTACTTCGCTCATTGATAGCTCAAAGAGTGTGTGAATGATCAGACAATCAAACACTGACTGCTGTCAGTACTTCAGATCATGTGCTAAGTGCCTTTTAAGCTATAGATGACTTGTTCCTCCATAATTATATCATCTAGCTTTTTTACATTGTTATGAGAGTAGGCTTGTATGACTGGACTGAATTCTCTACAAATTCCCAAGAGGTTGTGACTAAAGGATTCAGAGCTTTGAAGTGAAATGTGCAATCTCCTCTGCTGGGAAGACTCCTGAACCCCGTCTGTTGTCCATTTCTGTGCGCTACACCGAATCAGATTGCAAACCTCTGTAAAAGTGCTGATTGTTATTTGTCTAGAGTTTGTGTTAGACTCTGTTCACACAGACTGTCACTTTTGATTCCCACAAAACCTGGCGAAGGGAAGTTGAAGAATGGCCAGTGTAGTGGTGGATTCCTGTGTGGGAGATGAAAGGGCAGGTGCTTCCTGAAGAACTGCAGTGTCTGGGAACTGAACGGGACTGTGGTTGTGGTGTTAATATGGACGACAGAACTGTCAAAACAGAAACTAACCATGCTGAACCCGCTCATCAAAGTGGTTTATCTCAGTAAGCATTTTATCAAGACGTCTGTGAGGAAGCCATTGTATTTACTTTTTTAATGAATTTACATAATCAGTGGTTGATTGTGCTTTAAATATTTCATGCTAAATTATAGCCTGATATTACAGCTTCAATCATTGTAACATTCATCTGGAAACATTTAGCCACAAAGCATTAAAATTCAATAGTAAACCGTGTTGGGGGTAACGCACTAAAAGTAGCGCGAGTTATGTAATCAGCTTTTTTCAAATAACTAGTGAAGTAATGCATTACTTTTAAAGGGGTCATATGATGCAATTAAAATTTGTCCTTTCTCTTTGGAGTTTTACAAGCTCTTGGTGCATAAAGAAGATCTAAAGAAGATTTTCTTCTCTCTGTTGCCGCCGCTGCCATGTTGTGGAGACGCTGTGTGTTTCACTGTGAAAGCAAAACTACTTTGTTTGGTCTTCCAAAAGAGGACACAACTAGAAATCAGTGGTTAAGTTGTATTTACAACACTGTTTCAGAACAGTTCAACCCAAATATTCAGATGTGTGCAGTGCATTTTACAGAGGACGAGGATGGAGGACTGAGGACTTGTGAGAGTAGCCTACGTTGCTGGTGTCTGTTTTTATAAAGTTGGGCAATGACAGGACAGTTTGGCGCTTCTGTCTCACAGCCTGTAAGTACGTTTACATATTTAAAGAATTTGCCACTGATTATTCAGATGTGAGTATTGAGCAGTGTAGAGCAGCGCTTGTGGTTTGTCGTTTTTCCAATCACAAATGTAGACATGGTTTTATGTTTGCGTGGCGTGATACTCAACGCGTAACAGATGGTATAAGTCATTATAATCAGTAATTATGTCCCCACTTTTATAATGGGTTTTATTGGTTTTGTCTCATATCTGAGTTACTTTTTCAAATAAGTAATGTAAGTTGCTTTGTTTTTTCTATTTGTTCACTGACTCCTTTTCTTTCCCAGTGTTGAGAGAAAATGGGAGTTAATGCAGAGGCATTTTCTTCAGCCTGATTCTTATTAATTTCACTCTTGGTGTGAAAGCAACTTTACAGTCGCCAAAAATAGAACTTTTGGGTTTTCTGTTTTCAGCCCACAACGATCAACGTCCAGAAACATAGCAAGGACATAGTAAAATAATCCATGTGATGTCAGTTGGTTCAACCGCAATTTTACGAAGCTACAAGAATACTTTTTGTACGCAAAGAAAACAAAAATAATGACTTCAACAATTCTTCTCCTCTGCATCACCCTGGTGCCATTTTGGAGAGTATCCACAGAACGTAAACAACGTATGCTGTTCTGTGTCAGTTGCACCACGCGAATGTGTTGTTTTTGTTCAGATCGAAGCATAAACAACATAGACAACGTATCTGTGTGGCGCAGCTGACACAGAACAGCATACATTTTTTACCTTTAGATCAGAGCATGCGCATACGTCATGATACCCTCCAAAATGGGGCCAGAGTGATGCGGAGGAGGCACATTGTTAAATAAAGTCATTCGTTTTGTTTTCTTCACGCACCAAAAGTATTCTTGTAGCATCAAAAATTATGGTTGAACCACTGATGTCACATGGATTATTTTACCAATGTCCTTACTACGTTTTTTAGACCTTGATAGTGTTAGGACCCTTGCTGTCTACTAGGGCTGCACGATATATCGAAATTATCAAAATATCACAAATATAAATACCGCAGTCAGTTATGTTTTAAATGAATGGAAACAGCTGAGAAAGAAATCAGATGTGTATCATTATACTGGATCCGTGCAGTCGGATTTAAAGTGACAGCAGCCTATAAATACATGCTGCTGAATATGTCATTAATGTTAATCAAACAGCAAAACAGCTATACCGAAGATTAATCTAAATTTAATTCATACAGTGGACACTGTGCAGTTATTTTACACTTAGTCATTACATTTTTTTTTTTTTACTGATTGTTCACTTGCCTGTAATCATGTTTGAACTTTCTCAGACTATAGTTTTTGCTGTGGTATATGAAGAAGTACTTAAAGTGTATGGAAAGCAAAGTTACAATGATATACATTAATTTTTTGTTTGTATGTTCACACTGATGTTAAAATTACATTTTCTGATTTGTGACATTACTTTTTATGGACTGCTAAAACTCTGCTGGTCACTTAGAGTTAAGTTATAGTGATTCTTTCTTTTCCCAGAAAAAAATTAGAAAAAAAAATTGGGTATATAATTTTCATTTTTGAATATTTTAAAATATAATTGAAATTGATTTTACAGACTTTAAGCAATATCGTATCGCATATCGAATATCGCATTTTTTAACAAGGTATCGCACAGCTCTCGGAATTCATCCAAAAATTTCATAATTTGTGTTCCGAACATGAACAGAGGTCTTATGGGTTTGGAAGGAAACAAGGGTGAATAATTAATGACAGAATTTTCCTTTTTGGGTGAACTATCCCTTTAACTAGTTGCTTACTAGCATGCATATTACTAGCATATTGGCTATTTATTAGTATTAATACAGCAACATATTAATGCCTTATTCTGCATGACCATATTTTAGATCCCCTAATCCAACCCTATACCTAGGGCTGCACAATTAATCAAATTTCTAATCACAATTACAATCATTGATGCCACAATTAGGTAATCGTTCAAAGCGGCAATTAATCGTTCAAATCCCACTTATGTTATTCTGCATGCTTAAGATGTGTTTTTTTCTTTCTGCATGTTATCTTAAGGGTTTTTCCCATTATTTTAATTTTAGTTTTAAAATAACATTTATAATATCACTCATATTTTTACTTTTTTATAATTTAAAGAAGAAATCAATCCGATGTATATTTGACATTTGAGGCTTAATACCACAGAAAAGCACAAAGATTTTCAGTTAGTGTTTTCAACTTGTTTATTTTCATATAAAAATATGGTAGCAGTTGCATCAAACAATGGTATAAACATCGTTCAGTGTAAATTGTGATAATCGTAATTAATAATCACAATAACAATTTCAAGGGAAAAATCAACAATTATGATTTTTGTCATAATCGTGCAGCCATACCTATACCTAATAACCACTTTACTAACTAATAAACAGCAAAGTATATTTAGGCAGGAGTCATAATTAAGTTAGTTCCCTAAACAAAGAGTGATCAATTCAGCTTAAATTATGAGATGTAACAGTTAAATAGCTTAAAATGAAAAATACTCTGTATCTACCCTGTATGAGTTTGGTGTTGGGCTATAGGATAATTGATGCTCTATAGAGGTTATGTTTTCCGCTTTCGTGTTGTGTGAATAACACACAAGGCTCTGTTTGATGTGGCTGCTTCACACCTCATCGTTGAGTGGTTTGGGTGGTGAACTGTGTGACCAGGGACTGATCTGTATCACTTCCTGTTTCCATTTTATGCACTAGTTAGCTATATTTTGTGCCAAATCTGGTTGAATATATTCAGCCAAGATGAGGTCTACTTGCATGTAGTTCTACAGGCATCATTAAAAGTTTTGCTAGTTTAGGAATTGCAGTCCAGTAGTTATCACACTTGGCCCTGACACGTTTTTGCTAAAGTGCATGAAGGTTTGAGTCCATAACCAAACTGTTGTTTCCACTTCTAGAACAACTGCTCTAACATGATGATTCAATGCACAGAAAAAAGTATCTTTCTATGTTAAACAGAGTTATTGTACTAAAGTTGCAACTACCATACTCATTACTACTAATTGCTCATTACTCTCACTATGATTTATCTCAGGTACTTATGTTTTATGCATAATATTAAAATTGTTAATTTTTTTTAAATTGCCTTTTAATAGCCACATTAAACACGACATTGGATAATTTACGTCAGAGCATAAAATAACTGTTAACTAATCGATTTAACATTTGATGGATGTTTTTTTTCTCAATTAAGTAAAGAAAAAGATAAAATTGTCATCAAAGTAACTGATTAATCAACAGCATAATCAGTTATCAAAACAATCATTAGTTGCAGCCCCTAAGAAAACAAGAGTGTTCACTCTTTTTGAACAAAGTGTATTTTTGTTCGATTTAGTTAAAATCAATTTATCTCTGAGTGAAGGGAAGTTCCACTGACCTGGTTAGGACTGATCTCAACAACAGCGTCACTGCCCTCAGAATGAACCTCTTTGGATTGGATTAAACTCATGTGTTGGACATTTAACCATTTCTCTCTCTTCTCTGTGGGTCCTTGTCAAGAGGGGGCAGCTCTACGTTTTAACTTGTATTCAGTGTTCTGATGCTACTAGTTCTAGCACCTCTTTTGCAAGGTCGGGGTGAATTATGAATGACTACTAATGCCTTGTAAGCTGTCTATGTAGGGAGCATTTTAATTAATTAGATGTTCTCCCAAAGGCTTTTCCAAAGGTATTTGAACGTGCAGAGTGCTACTAAATTGTATAAATTCATAAAAAATTAACACGTCATAAAATAGTTACGTTTTTTAATGCGGTCAACTTGGTATAGCAACGTTAATCTGCCTTTAGAGAGAAGTGCATCTTTACAGATTATGATTATAATGAAAGATGCATTTTGCATCTTTATAATGAAAGAGAAGTAGTCATTTAAAGCTTTCTATAGATGTATTTATCATGTCTATTTATAGATATATTTATCATTTAGGCATGTTCACTGAGTGTCTGTTCATTTTTGTACTCCTGTTAAAGACGATACGGCAGAAAGCGCAAAGTTTTGTTGATATCTTGAGTGCACACAAATAAAAGACCCTTTGCAGTTACGAATGATGTATTACTCTTATGAGCAAAAATGACTGCGTATCCACTGAAAAAATGCAAGTGATCACGCTGGCGTCTCCATGTCCTGAAGCGACTCCTCACAAACTATTGGATATAACGCACATTTTTATCTGGGTCTAACGTTTAAACATTGTTATATGCTTGAACTGTTTTCTATCTATAGATTTTATTTTAGGCAGGTTGTGATGATTTGAGAAGGCTAAATTGATCAAACATAGGTTCACTGTCTGCCGCATGTCGCTGAGTCATTACTTTAAAAAAAAAAAACTAAAACTTATATGTAACAAACAATAAATTATTTCCTAACGTTTTTCTAAATTATCTTAATAAAAAAACAAAACAAAATATAATCACTTTGCTATTACATACAAAACTGATCTATTTTAATAGCTGAGACAGTAGTATAAGCTGTTTAGGGACTGTTTAGCTGTTCAGATCAGACACTAGAGCATCCCTTGATTCAGACACAGAGGAAGATCTGATCAGAATCAGTGTAGGGTTGCCAAGTCTGGAAGATTTTGATGCTAGAGAGAGTGTGGCCAGCTGGTTTAGCCAAGGCCAAAGATCAAGAAGACCAAACTACAGGAGTTGGCCATCCGAGGGGCATGTGACTGCAATGGAGGATAGTCCATAAGACATTGAGCCATGAGATGTTCAGTCTGAAGCCCTTAAAACACTTAATTTAGATTTTCTTTTTATTTCATTTATCTTGAGATGTTTTAAGTTTAAAATTTCAGCTCAGTAAAGCACTTTAAGCACCAACACTTTTTTCAGTAAGTTACCTTTCTTATAGAAATTGTGCTTCAAATAAAGAACTTTGTTGACCAGATGGTTAGTTTAATCATTTAGGCTACAAGTCAATATTGCCTAAATGGACAGGGATTTAAAAAAAGTGAACTTGTAAAAATGCAGTGTTAAATGCAATGTGGTCGAATATTTGGGTGCACCTAAGAAAAAAAGGCGCACCAGTGCAACCAGTGCAGAAAGTTAGTCTAGAGCCCTGTTATACCATGCTTCATTTTACATTGGTCACACATATTAAAATGACTTGCCTTGACTAAGCAAGGGTGATTTCAGATTTTCAGCATTTAACAGTTCACTCTTGACACTCTTCACACCCTTGAGTCATTCTCAGTGACTACTGTATGTCTACACACACTCACATTTAAATATTTCCTGTTGTGCATTTTTTTATCACTGTGTGTGTGTTCAAATGTGTATTAAAGCATCAGTATAAGATCGGTAGGAAGTACTCTGTGTTGATTGTCGGTCATGAACCAGAATGCACTGGGAGTGACTTGGAGAATCCTTCAATTGAAATCTTTTGACCTCATTTGTCTCCACACACACCCACACACACACACACACTTGCTGGAATGTAGTTTATCAGGAACTGAACAAAATAAATTAGAGCTTGTTGTTGGCTGTTCCTGTAACTGTTGTAATTATCTGAGTTTGAACTGAATTTAGGAGATCTTTATCAGGTTGAGTTTGGAGTGCAGTGACTGGTAACTAAAACTGTGCTGCTGTGGATGGCTAAACAAACAGTTTGATACCTTAGTTGTTCACTTGCAAATGCATTTACTGCAGGAAATTTGTTTGTTAGGAGTTTTCAATCATGTTACTCAAGAATTTGAGGTGGTTATTGCAGCATGCATCTCTGGAAACTCCATTCAGAGTTCAGCAGTTGTTTTCACAACTAATGGGCTATGAGGAATCTGACACCATCAGGATGGCATTCCAGGAACTCAACTGGATGTGAAGATCCTCTTTTTCTTTCTAGGAGTGCAAACACAGAATGGGCATTTCTCAAAAAAACAGAACCTTTGCTAACTCACAAAAACTTCTACTTTTATGTTCTGACAGAAAACAAATCTGAAACCCAGCAGGCTAATTTTGAGTAAAGTGTTGACACACTAGTTAATAAGAAGTCTTGGAAGTCTTAGTCAATACATGATTTACGTTCCCTTTTTTGGTTTCAGTATAAACAGAAATGGGGCTCTTGAGCTAAGGGAAGAACATTGCCTTCCATTAGCTTCTCCTGTGTTTTGTTGATCTGGCCCTCCTCAGTTTACCTACTCAATGGGCTTTGTGTGTATTCTTGTTATTAGTAGAGGATGTTACTGTTTTAGCTTAGCTAATGCTAATGTAAAGCCAGAGGCGTTTTAAAAAAAATGGTGCTTTTATGCATTGCATTTTGCACTGGCGCCCTTTGTTTATTCACGAGGTGTTAAATGTCAGCGGTAATCGAGGTTTGATATTCGTCCCGGTGTGAACAAGCCTTTATGCTCACCAATGCTGTTTATTTCAACAAAAATACAATTTGGAATAGAAAATAATTGTTTTCTACTGTAATCATTTTTAAAATGTAATTTATTCCTGTGATCAAAGCTGAATTTTTTTAGCATCGTAACTCCAGTTTTCAGTGTCACTTGATTCTTCAGAAATCATTGTAATACGCTGATTTGGTGCTCAAGAAACATTTTTGATTTATTATCAATTTTGAAACACTTACGAGGTTCCATTTCATTTGTGATTCTGCTTATGTAGGTAGTAGACAGCGATGCAGCTCAGGTTTTTGGACAAATGTAAAAAACAATTTTTCCCTTATTCTGTATAAAATCATTATTAGTCATTTGAAAACTGCTTTTCACATCTGACCCATTGATTATTTTGGGGAAATCTGCAGAATTCTGCAAAAGTATTCAAACATGGGGAACTTCATAAATGAATGGTGGTCAGTTTCTCAGAAAATCTGCATGCATAGTTTCTGTTTGAACAAGAGTTTTGTGCAACTGTCTAAAAGAACAGCTCGTGTTTTGTTCTGAAGGCAGTTTTCCATTCTTCTTTCTTCGCGATGTTTTTTCCCTTCTCCTCCTCTGGTTCCTGGCAGGCTGTGACCCACCTGCTGTGAGCACCACCTACTCCTACTTACCAACTTCAAACACTGTTTTATTTGGACACAGAAGAGTTAGCTGCTGAAATGTCCTTTTTGGACACCAGTTAGTCTTGTCTAGATGTTTTGATTGCTTGTTCTAATTTAGTAGCCCCTGAGTTGCTTTATTTTTTTTTTCAGTGTCAGCAGAACATCACAGTTTTTTTTATTTTTTATAAATATAACATGATTAATTAAGGTTTGTATCTTCAAGACTCTATCCTCTCACGGATGTTGTGGTTTCATGTCTCAGAGACATTGTTCTCTTTTCAACGGAGGTTGTGGTTTATAAAAAGAGGTTTATATTTTCTGAAATAAATGTCATATTTGCTTCCTTTTACGAGAGCGCTTTTGTCTCTTGCCTTTCATACCCTTGATTTGTTGCACACTGAATTGTGTCAGTGCTTGAGTGAGGACTACAAGGTCAACCTGAGTATGTGTGTTACACTTTGTTCAAGTCTCTCAGCACTGCAAGACGAAACTTGGTCTAGCTGCAGCCAAACTGGAACAGAAGTGTTCTATTTCCAGAGGAGAGAAGTGGGTCGTTTCCTTCTCCAAAAATGATGTCCATCATACTCTCACCTCTGGTCAGTCTAAAATAAAGAACTAATGTTATTATTTCAGGGTTACCCTTACAAAATCAATATTGTAGTTGAGAGTAGGGATGTGCGGGTCTAGTCGACTAGTCTACTAAACGGTGCAGATTGGCTTACAATAACTCTACTGGAGCGATGCGTAATCATATTCAATACAGGGATGTAGGCGTTAGCTTAGAGACTAGCCAAATCCAGCTAATGTCAATCACTACAGCCCGCCGCCGCTGCGATCCCGTCCGCGCTATCTATTCCTCGAAGACCCACTTCGGTGGTGCTGCGTGATCTCCAGGCGCTTTCTGAAATTCTGTTGGCTTGCTTTTCGTTATCTACATTTTTTCAAGTGCAGGAATATGTTTCCATCACCCTGTTTTAATGCGCATTTTGAAGTATCGAATGAGAAATGAGTGATGGAAATGGCAAATTTTGAATAAAAATCCCTTAATTGGTAAAAAAGTTTTTACGCTTGCTTGAGGTGGTTTTTGACTTGTGCGAAAAAGGATTAATGCGAATGATGTGAGATGGAAATGCATTTTGCGAATAAATTCCTCTAAGCGCATATAAAAAATATTTGACTTTGCGCTATGAGGCAGGATAACTTGACTAGCAGCAGACTGATCTCGTTCCACAGCATCTGAAATGTTGTTATTGTCGTTCTGAAATGCCTGAGCAAAGTCTGTCATCAAAGTATTTCTGAATAATGTACACGACTGCGTTCCCAAACAGCAGCATGCCTCCGCCTCCGAAAGCAATGACATCATTTATTGTGTTTCGTCTGCTTAAGTAATTTATCATATATGAAAATTATTATATTCAGTTCTCCTAGTTTTCTTACTGATATTTAGTGCCAGTTTAACAGGAAGTGATGATTTTGTTCTCTTTGATGCATTGGTGGCAAACAGTGCTTGTTTGCATTTGTTTTGTGTGATATTCCAATTTCGCACGTAAGTTAAATTCTCAACTTTGGATGGAAACCCTAATAGCCTCAGGTCCTGTCTTTCTTTTTGTTCATTTTGTTTTTAGATGATACATACGAAGTATGTTTTTAGAAGCCAGTTTAATGTTATTCCTTGATAAAATTCCCTATTGTTTTTGTCTTGTGTTTTAACATGTTGACTAACGTTATATGAAGATGAAGAATTCTGTCAGGCTATTGAATGATTTTTCATTGTTCTGCATTTCCCAGCTGATTTTAATAAATAAGCATTGGCTGACGTTGAGTGTGTGCTCTTTCATTTTTTTTTTTTTTTTTTTTTTTTACGACCGCCTAAAATTAAATGATGAAAATGTGAGGCAAGAGTAGGCTACGGCATAATTGTTGACTATTTTTAGCAGAATTCATTGAGGGATTTGTCAGTGTGATTCATAGATTAAGTGTTTCAAATGTAGGCTATTATATACATGCACGCATAACGTGTTTGTTTTTTTTCTTACCATCTTTTGGGGGTTTCTTGCTTTTAGACTAGTCGACTAGCCGGATACAAAACTTCTGTTTAAACGACAGTCAAATCAGTCATCGCGCACATCCCTAGTTGAGAGTAGCTCATTCAAGTCATGACCAAGACCAAGACCAGAATAGGGTCTAGTCCAAAGCAAGACCGAGTCCATAAGGGCAAGACCATGAGAATTTGAGCTGGTCTCTAGTATAACACTGGTTTTGGTTACAACAAGTTTTTGAACTACTACATTTAGTAGGAGGTGGTCACAATGTATCAGTGTCTGGTCTGAGGTCTCTTCACTGAATCTGGTGTGGGTTTTCCAAGAAGATACCAGTGTGGTATCTAAATTGGCGGTTTTGACACCTCTCTTGAATTAACATTGTCACTCCATCTGCTTTCTGCTTGGCATGAGTGCTAGTAAAAGTGTCCCCAGTGAAACTCACAATGACTCATCAGTGCTTCTGGTACTTGCATTATTACTAGACTTGTGTTTGCAAGTCTCCCCCTGATTGTCAATTCACAAAGTCATTTAAACCACCAAACTAGTTTGAGCTAGTGGCTACTAAAATTTTCCTGCTTGTGGTGTGAATTTGCTACAGAATTACATCTGGTAATATTAGTCATCTTTTGCAGTTGCAGTTACATTGGTTTTGACAGAATCAAAATGTCTAATTATTAGAGGTTCAACAAATTCCAAAACTCATAGTTTTGATCATAATACGTTACAGATCAGGTCATTTTTCATATCAGTAAAATTACAAATTTAACTTTGCTTTGCATTTATGACTTACAGAACACTTTAAATTCATATTTGATACCATAGCAAAAACTACTAGCCTAACTACTAAAATTTAAACATTATTAATGACAAGTGAACAGTCAGTAGTAACAAAATATGAACAAATGCACCAATGACAAGCAGAGATAAATATAATGGAACAAAGTTACAAATACATTAAGATCTGTCAGTGGTATTCAGAAATGTAATAATTAAAGGTAGGGTAGGAGATTTCAGAGAGGTTAGACATGGCAAGCTAGGTTGAGAGGATCCCATCCTCTCTGCGAATCACTCTCTAAAGCCACACCTCCTCCAAAACACATGAATTCGAAAAGGCAGACCAGAGGCTAACCAAGAACACAATGAGAGATGGCACTGGTGGAGGATTGAATGCAACACTGTCAGATTACCTCATCTCTCATTCACCAGTGGAAAAAACATTACAGTACAAAGCGCGTAATATTACAATAATAACACCTTCCATTCTCACTCGGTCTGCAGTAGCATAATGAAATGCGCTGATGGCGTATCATGTTTGCATGAACGAGGTGTGCAGAGGTGCACAAATACATATGTTGACAGGCAGGTAGGACAGCCTATAATAATCCTCAGACTGACGGATCTGGCATTTTATGGTCCGACACCATCCACAGATATTATTAATTTATTTAGACCATTTAACTTAGTAGTTGCTCTCAGGATATAAAGTGACTTTTAACCAGCGTAACAAAAATTTTCACCTACCTTGCCTTTCAGTTTAAAATAGCACTGCATAGTGTTCACTGTATTAAATATAGATTAAACTTTTTTTATCTATAAGTTGTGATTTGTTGTTAGATTAACTTAAATGACACAGACAGCTGCAGAAATTTATGCGGCTGCTGTCACTTTAAGACCGAATGCATTGATCCAATATTTATGACACACTATTCTTTCTTTTTATTTTCACTTCCCTCAAGACATTACTGACTTTTTGCAAGAAAGCTTGCCAGGATGGGTATTTTGAGATAATTTTGTGTGTCTGCTAAATCAATTAATTGTTTGTGCGCTGTCTGAAACGTGGCTCTCTGTGTGTGCGCTCTGAGTCTGTGTGCACAGAAAACAGTATGTGATTACCGAATAGAATTCTTTCGCCTCTTCTTGTGCTTAAATGTTTAAATTGGCAAGACCTAGAAACACATGCATCAGTCTATAATGGTTAAACGTTGAAATTAACCTATGAATCACATGCATGCCGAATCGTGGGGCTTGGTCTGTATAGATCACGTATCATCCGATCCGTTGAACCCCTACTAATTATTAGGGTTGTCAATGTTAATATGTAATTGATTTGATCAAATCAGTTTGACATTAACTGATTTGTTCTGCTCTGTGTGAAGAACTGATTGGAATTGACAGAGCTGCAGTGTGTCTGTGTTGACACAGGAGCTTGATCTCCATCACTGGAACATGTGTTGAATCTCCACATCACCCATGCTTCATTTAACACCCACAGTTAAAAAAATAAATAAATAAATATTACTGACTCCAACTTTTGAACACGACTGTGTGTGGAAATGTCATTGAACTGTTTTGTTCAAAAAGTTAGGAAACTCTACAACACATTTAACATAAGCAGCAGTGCTATCATCTTAACCCATCCCATCTCACCATGCTCCAAGCCTATTAAACCAATGCTCTTCAGTATATATCTCATCTTCACACAGTAGTGATCCAGGCTGCCTGTATGGCACAGGAGTGGATAAAGGAAATTCTGATTAGCATGTGCCAATGATGCATCTGGTTCTGGCCCTGGGTTCAGTAGACTTAATTAAACTGCAATGCCCTGGCAGTGTGCACCGTGTATCAGGCTCCTCTTCGCGTTGTGCTGTGGGATACTGCTAATCCCTAGCAGAGTGTCCACCACCCAACTAATTGGCTCAAGAAGATATCCGTGACTGCGTTAGACATGTCCTCACCTGTTCCCTGTCTTTTATCTGCTAGCTATTATATCACATTGGTTGGATATAGTGGAATATACATCATCAGGCGAACAGTAGCTGGGTGAAGTTACTTTTTTTTTTGTAGTAAATTTTCATTGACCAATGAGAATTTTAGAGAGGGAGATCCAATTATGCTTTTGGATTTTCACTCTGTTTTCTAGTTTATTCCACTCCCTTAAACTAGATCATATCTAGAGCTTTCTTTACCATGCAAGTGGCATCAGATGTGAAATTTCTTCTTGATTTATTTGCTTCCTCGTTGCTTTAAGTGACACCAAATTATAGCAAACTAGCCTCTTTTTTTTTTACCAATTTTTTTTTTTTTCTCTAGATGTTCAAGCCAATACCCCCACTGGGAAATTAGGGATTAGTTTTCCCGTTTACTGCAGAATCTTAAATCTGGTCCTATACACAGACTACTACACCTCCACTTCCATTCCCTTAACGGGGTACTTAAAAAAAAAAAAAAAAAAATCATTATCCTCTATTTCACTTGTGTTGTGTTTAGTTCATCTTTGAAGAAATGTAAGAGGATGAAGATGATCCTCTAGTGCTGGTGACTCATGCCCTTGACTTGAAGCTTATTATGAGGGTTTATTAAGGTCTTCCAGTCTTGTCTAGTGTTTGATGTCTTGTATCTCAGAGTTAGAAGTCTGTTTCTTTGATTCACTGAAACCTCACCCTCACTGATTCATTTAAGGTCACTGTAACATTTTACTTTGTCTTTATTAGTTAAATGCTGTCAGCCTAATTGAGATCATTGTTGTGCCAGATGTTATAAATATAAATTTTATCATAATTTAATACAATGGTTTTTTCTGGTCCTCGAATCTGAGCAGCGTTCCAAGAGTGCTGACAGTAAAAGAGGGGATTTATAGTGACTCTTCAACACTTGACTGTCATTATGAGTGAGTCACTGAATCATCTATTCAGGTGACCTTTAAAAAAAAATGCTGATTCATTCAGAAAGTAAACTAATGACTGTCTTTTACGGTTTCATTGAATCAGTCACTTAACCATTTTGTTCCAAAATGTTGATTCATTCAGAAAGTAAACTCGACGGAATCACCCCCTATAAAACCATTCACTATTCTCTACAATAATACACTATTATACTTCACTTGAAGGAGTGAATGCACATGAGTGAGCGAATAGTTTTGCATAGTTTGTTCTGGCTGTGTAATAATCATTTGACACTATAAGCTCCAGTATAGCTAATTAAACTTTATCTTAACTTTATCTTAATCTTAAAATCAGTCATGGAAACTAGTATAATTGTCACTTAAACATTTTGGGATTAAATTAAAAACTGCACATAAACTGCATTTATTCAGCATTATTTTCACAGTGTATTTAAGTGGTTCTTTAGTTATTGAGCTGTACACTGTTATGGCAGTGCATTATGGGATTGAATGATAATGTCCACTATGGTTTCAGACACCACTACAAATGGCTGCTCCCTCAAATGCACTATATATTGCACTATAAGATGCTATACAGTGATTTCAGACACAGCTTGTGTGTTGGAGATGTGACTACATTGGGGACTATTTTCATTTTTCAAGCAAAAACAGATATGGTAAGTGCACTATTGTATTTAAAGGGTAAGTTTAACAAGAACACTTACTTCTTGTTTACTGAACTTTTGTATAAAAGCAATATCACATGCATGCAACAATATTGCTTAAATATTAAAAAAAATACACCATTTGTATTTCCTAAAACATCTTAATAAATATCTTGTGGTTTCAAAAGGCTTTCTTGACTGCAGCGAAACTAGGCTTCTTTAAATTATGAGTAACTGTAGCTTGACAAACTGCTGTTTTAAACTCCCTTCCCAGCACTGAAACCATCATATGTGGTTTTCCCACATGCAGAGCTTTTTTTCCGTAATGGCTTAAATGTTGACATTATGAGAGCTGTTATGTAAGAAGCCTCCCTCTCTCTGTTCATTATTTTAATCCGAGTCCTGAATGGATGTGCTTCCCTGCTGGCTTCCAGTTAGAGATGTGTTCAGTGGGGCTGAAGCTGGCTGCGGGCAGAGCTCTGGTCGTTTATGACAACTCAAGCCGGCTTTCCTTCGAAGTGGCTCGCTCTCCTAATATATTCTGATGGGCTGATCTATTCACACAGTCTGTGTGGGGAAAGAAGGTGTTCATTTGCATCATGAAGTGTAGTCTCCTGGGTTGCTGAAGGGGGACGGCAATATCATCTAAAATAAAAATTCTTACCATAAATCTATATTTATGTAGCAAATATTATGTGAGTAAAACACTACCTAACATTCTTCTTTTGAATCCCTTTATCCCTACCTTCATAGCTTAATGTGAGGAAAACTCTACTTTTTTTTCTTCTGTGGAATCTCTTTCTCCCGCCCTTCAGTGTTTCCCACCGTTTCCAAAGTGTGCTAGAACTACTCCAAGAATTCAATTTTGCTGCACAGCATGCTGGGTAGACATCTCTCTTTCTCCCTCCTCAATCTAGTGTTGGAAAAGCTTTGTTGTTGAAGAATTTTTTTCTTGAAGTATTTTTACATGCCATTTTATGGACTTGAAACGATTATGGGGTTTGTACTTTTTGTGGGGTAGAAAATGGTCTTTGTGTAGAACAGCAGTGTCATGGTGCAGGCTTCGTGGGGTCCATCCATTCACCAGCCAGACCCTTTTCTGCTCTCCAGTTGCCATGGTGCTATGAGAATACAGCACCGTGGGCCGGAGATGCACGTTTTGGTGGAACATGATGTCAGATTCCGTTTAAAAAAATATATTTCTTTAGGTGCATCCCAAATCGTGTGCTTATGCACTATTCTATGACGTTTTGTAGAATAAATAGTGTGAGTAGTGCGTTCACAGAAAATTTCAAATAGAAAAAGTGCACTTTAAACACCCGGATGATGCACTTAAATAACCGAAAAAACAAAGTGTGGAGTGTGGACACTTCATGCACTCAGCTGTCGCAGCTGTAATTACGTAATGAAGGGGGAGGGGCTATCAGACTCCGATTATAAATGACAAAATAACCTTATAAAATTCATTCACTACATGTTTGAGTGCATAGTGCATTTCGTTATGAAGATGAGCTGTATTGGGAGGGGAATGTGTTATGTAATCAGATGAAAACTCTAAAAAGACTAAGATAAAATTTTGATTTTATAGAATAATGTACAAGTTAAAATTATTTTATTTCATATTTTAGTTTAGTTTAGTTTTTTACTGACAATGGACTGGATCATTTTTATATTCTATATTCTATACAGTGTAAGGAGGTTGTGAGAAAATAAGAACATTTTGACATTTTGAGGTAGTATAACATGACAGGACAAAGCAATACTGATATGATCCATCTTTATTATCAAGGTATTTAAAGCTTCTTGAACTTAGTGCTAAGTTATGGTTTGATAAGATATAATAAAATGTGATTGTACTGTAGGTAATAATGTATTTTTTATTATATTACGGGGGTCGTTGAATACTTGAATCTGATTGGCTGACGAACGTTCTGAGGTGTGCAGTTATTTTCAGGGGAACGCACGGCGAGCGTAGTTCCAGGCAGCTCTCCTGACCGCATTACAGTTCCATAGTTAACTGTAATAATGGAAATTAGCATACAGTACCTACACAGGACTAACAAAAACAACAACATGACAGACGATTTTCTGAAAGTAAATACACATGACATTTCTCACTAGCGAGGTAATAACAGCACTGTTTAGAGATGCTGCTGCAGAACACTGTTGAGGGACGAACAGAGGTATAGCCTAATTCACACAAGCTCTCTCTCTCTCTCTCTCTCTCTCTCTCTCTCTCTCTGTCTCTATCTCTCTCGCTCTCTTTCTAATAACTTAATTAATAACTGCATTAGAATGCTATCACTGGCTCAATCCTATATTACCAGCTTTAAAATGACATTTTGCACCCAGCAAAAGAGGCGTTGGATGAGACGCGGAATAAATAATCCTACTCACAATAGTGATTTAAGTACAAAAACCGGACGAATCCCTTTAAATATATCATCTGATCGATGTCTTGAGGTGTGGTAACTGTAGTATAAGTGGAATAATTGACTTGAATTGAATAATTGATATGTTTTTGTGTATATTAAATACTCACTGCAAAAATCACTTCAAGCAATGGTGTAATGCCGTTTGTTGCTAAGTATCCTTGCAAAAAACAAAACTAAGCAAAAAAACAGTCCTCTTTGCCGCAAGCATTGGTTGGCAGTTTGTCTCAGGGGTTTACCCTTTTTTGCAATGGTAATGCAATAATTTTGCCTGCTACTTTTCAGAGAAGTAAAATACTTCCCAACTTGGGTAATGTATCATTCATACAGTGTTTGTTATATGGCTCATGTTTTGCACTTTTGTATTTCTATAGGATGTTAATAATACTACATTATGTATTCAGTCTGAGTATGATGAGAAACCAGAGCAGACTTTTATAAACCACACTGGTCTGTTACTTCCTATCTGATCAGGTAATCTGATACTTCCTATCAGATTAGCTCCAGTTCTTTAAATAAATCATTATTTTTAATAGATATTTTTAAAGTTTAATAAAGAAAATATTAATATTTCTTGGAATCTTATGTTCACCAAGGCTGCATTTATTTGATCAAACAGTAAAATAGTAATATTGTGAAATATATTAACATAATATTAAAATAACCATTTGCTATTTGAATATATATTAAAGTATAATTTATTTTTGTGATCAAAGCTGAATTTTCAGCATCATTACTCCAGTCTTCAGAAATCAGAATAATATGCTGATTTGATGCTCAAGAAATATTTCTGATTATAATCAATGTTTAAACCATTGTTTTTGTGGAAAAGGTGATATTTTATGTTTCAGAAAAAATATAAGGTTAGGAACAAATATTATTTGAAATGTTTTTGTAATATTATGATTGTGTTTACCGACACATTTTATCAATTCAGTATAGTTTTTTTGTCCTCATCTTCATTATCTTTTGACTAAATCAAAATCAGTCGATTATCACTGAATGCAGGTCAGATAATGTTGGTTCATTCCGTCTTCTGTGAATGGTGCGGTCTCTTTTCCCTCTCTGTGTGATGTTTCTCTGCTGTCGTGTGGAGGGATGGGAACGGCAGATAGTTGGAGCGGGAGAGAAGAAAAAGCCGAGAGAGGTGGAGCCTGCAGCACAGTTTGAGAGCCTCTCTGCCACCGGCTTCTCTTTTCCTCTTCCTCTTTTGTCTGTGTGCTTTGTGTCTTCATTTGTGCTTCTTTGTCTTGACAGCGAGCGAGTGCATGCAGCACGTCACGTGATCGCTCTGCTCTTCAAGCAGGGCCTCTTCTCCTCACAGCTCCTGTATCCTACAAAAGATGTGTACAGCTACAGCAAGAGAAATTATTCCAGTCCGTCAACATGTTTATGTGGAGTACAGAGCCTTGGGCTGCTATCAGTGAGGTCCAGTGTGTGTTTGAGAACAGACAAGGAGTTGGGTGTTTTGTTGTTCAGTACAAGCAATGCTGAGGGGATTGTGGATGGTCATGTTGAAATTAAATTAGTTTGAAGGTGGCTAAAGCCATTTAATTTATTTAAAAATAGCCCTCTGAATGAATGTAAGTGCCTTTCCAGGATGTCTTGAGATGCCAGTGATACAGGAGCTGGATCGGTGTATCATAATCATAAAATCTGTCCTGAATGTTCAGTGGAATTTGAATACATTGAATAATGCATTCAGAATCTGATCAGTAACTTCTCATTAATTAAAGAGTGTGCAAACATTTCAAAATGATCAAAGATACCAAGTTATTATACATTTATTCCTTAATATTTTTTTATTATTAAATAAAAATTTAAAATTCTAAATAGTACATGAACTACTAAAAACAAAAAAGTCAAGTTATTACTACTTATAACCCCTTTTAATATTTATTATTTTTTTTTATAAAAAAAAATACAATTTTAATACATAAACTAACAAAAAAAAAAACATTCAAGCAAGAAAAAAAAAAAAAAAAACTTAATTATCAATAATAAAGATAAATAAAATACAACCTAATAAAAAAAAAAAAAAAAAAGAACAAATAACAAATATAATCTGAGATTTAGCTTACAATTAAATGAGAAATGTAATTATAATTAAATTAAATTCTTTTGAGCTTAAAACTTTGAAACCTTCACGGTTATTTTCTAACAAAGCAATATCAAACCATCAGATTTACTCTGCAATGTTTAAAAAAATCATTTTGCTTGCATAAATCTTCATGTTTGAATGGAAAAGATGGGAAAGAGACTGTTTTATTTATAATTTTTAAATAGAGCAAAAACAGATAAAAAAAGTGTAAAGCCTCAGTTAATACCTAGTTCAAAATAAACAAATACCTAGTTTTGTTTTATTTATTTGTTTATTTTACTACTACTAATAATACAAATATTAGAATGCATATTTTTAATTAGAATGCATTATTAGTCTTTACAGTATTTTTTATGTATCTTATCTGGATTTGACAATCCACAGCCTGTGTTCCAGTAAAAAGGAAAAGTTATCAGTGCTGAATTTGATCAGAAACACCTCATTTAAGTTGTTCCAAGCTCTGTTATCAGCAGAACTTATTTACCTGTTTTCACCCGCTGCAGTTGTGCAATAGTGCTGCATTCACGTATGACTCACAGAGTGATGAAAGTATGTTGCGTTGACCAGTGGACTCATCTAGAGCGGACTGCTTCAGGAGTTCAGGATGATGCAGAGATGTTCTGTGATGTTCATTCTCATGGTGTATCATACATTACACCAGAATTCAAAGTCCAAACCCTCACAAGGTTATCAAGGGACAGCGCCACAATCCAGGCTCTTCTGAGCAGCCTTTAGTTGCCGCTTCTGTCAGTATACCACAAAGTAAAGCAATTAACAGACTCGCTTTAATAATGGATGAATCAGAGGGATTCAATTTTTTACAGGACTGGAGAATTTCTGTTCAGAATGCAGAGTCCTGAACTGAGCCACATTCAAGTTTTCTTTTTTCTTTTATACAAGTATGATTATTTACATTTAGTAGCTGACAAATGGACGTTCTCTTCGGCAAATAATTTTATGATTCTTACAAATACACAAGAAATTGCAATACACATGGAGTGTGTAAATGCTTCATTTATATGATTTTTACAGTTGTAAAAATCACACTTTTATAACTATAATAATTATCATAATTATTGAAAAAAGTGGGAAGTGGGAAAATATGAGAAATATCTTGATTTTGAGTCATTTTAGTTTATTTTAAAGCTCATTTTGTCTTTGTTTTAAATTTTCACATTCACAAAAGATTTTAAAAAATGGTGAAGTCATGGAAATGCTTTGATCAGAAGGAGTGGGAACACTGCTATTAACTGCTCTTTCTACAGGTCACCGAATACACTATTAGTCAAAAGATTGGAATAATTATTATTTAAAATGTTTTTGCAAGGTGTCTTCTGCTCACCAAGGCTGTATTTATGATCACAGATACAGTAAAATGATGAAATATTATTACAACAAAAAAAAACAACTTCCTTCTCTAATAAATCATAAAAAAACAACAATTACTTCTATGAAAAAAAACTGAATTTTCAGCATCTTTGCTCGAGTCTTCTGTGTCACATGATCCTGATCATTCTAGTATTCTGATAGTACATGAAAAACTGCATTGTTGGCATTAGCAGGCAACATTATTATAACTTTTTTAACATGTGTCTGCTCTTATTTTTTGACAGCATCTGGAGGGGCCCAAATGTGAACTGTGTGGACAGCACTGGATACACACCTCTACACCACGCTGCTTTAAATGGACACAGGTGAGTCCTGTTTCCTGCTGACCTTAGACCCCATGAATTCATTTACATCAAATGTTTATGCATCTCTCTCTGTTTCTCAGTGAGGTGGTGGAAGCACTTCTGAGGAACGAGGCTCTGACGAACATCGCTGATAACAAGGGCTGTTACCCTCTGCACCTGGCGGCGTGGAAGGGAGACCAGCGGATCGTCAAACTCCTCATCCATCAGGGGCCATCTCACCCCAAACTCAATGAACAGGTCTGAGCAGCCTTCACCTCAGATCCTGCATAATGTCTATAGGCAGCAGTGTTCTGATCATATTCATGTTTATTTTGTGCTATGACTCGATGTGCGATGATTTTTCAAACTGAAAGGCGAGTCAGAATAAATACTGCCTGTAGACGTTAAATTGTAAATATACACATTTTTTGTTGACTGTAAATTCAGTAGTTTCAAGCTTAGACTTTTTTGACATGTCTCAGGAATAGCTGCAGTTTATCTGGAAGACTGTCACTTCCTCTTGCAGCTTCTTCACACTGCTCTCATTTACACTTTGAGTGTGTGTGTGTGTGTGTGTGTGTGTGTGTGTGTGTGTGTGTGCGTGTGTGTGTGTGTGTGTGTAAAGATAAAGCTAAACACAATTCAGTGACATCTCACACTTAATACAAGCCCAAAACAATTATTTGAAATTCACTCAGACGTGTTACAAGTAAAAATAGTAGTTTATTTTTACTTGTAACACATCTGGGGGAATTTTAAATCGACGTGGTGTGATCCTTTCTCATTTTAGTTGTCTGCATCTGCTGCTGAAGTTTGAATCAATACAATGTCAGTGAACTGTAGGATACTTTAGTTGCAGATTAACCACATTCAGGTGCAGAATCAATAACTACCAATATCTGTATATAAACACTGGCATTTCCATTGAGTGCAAGTTTCAATGCAAATTTGGAATAAAATTCAAGCGCCTTTTTTTTTTTTTTTGATGTGATGATTTGACATCACATGCTAAATTTAATGTACAGTTCATGTTACAATATTATAGTGCACTGTTTAAAAAAAAAAAAAATACTCTCATGCAGATCTTGCATTTAAAGGAACTGTTTGGTATAACAATACTTAAAAGTATATTAGAGTGTTCACTGTGGAAAAAGTTGTGTTTCAAGGGGCGCTGGACCCAAACTGTAGGTAAACATTCGGTGAATCATATGAGCAATGACTGCGCTAGTTGTTCCAAAACTATTTGAGTGTTCTTTAAATTATGTTGAACATAACAGAAGGCTGGGCGATTATCTAACGAATGATCATTACGCATCTAGTCAGTAAAGTTGCTGATTACCGCTAAATCTTGACATTTAAAAGTATTTCTGTTATGTTGAAGGTTTTGTGGAAATTTAAAACCATCAACTTTATGTTTAAACATTTAAAAGTATTTCTGTTATGTTGAAGGTTTTGTGGTTATCATTGCGCTGGAGAGACTGTATTTCTCTGTGTAGGTAAATGCCGGTACATTTGAAAGCATGAGCAATGAATCTTACACGTTCATTAAATTTACATGCATAATAGACGCACAGTTATATATCATATATAAAAGTATAGACGAAACACGCACAGTTATATATCATATGTCCTATTCTAGCTGCTGGCTTTAACTGAAATGAAGGTCAATTGGTTCCAGGGCCACAACAGGAGAAACGTAATTTTTATTTATTTATGTATTGACTAATCAACTTTGAATTAAATTGTGCATGCTAAAATGCAAATAAAGTTCCTGTAACTTGTAAGTTGTCATAACTCAAAAAGATGGCGAGCATTTGCGTTATTTATTTATTTATTGAGCCAACACATTATATTTTTGTAATAATGTGTGGTAGAGTTATTAGATGTACTCAGGTCCTACTAAAGTGGGTTAGAAAAGCACAACTAAAACCCAGAAAAGTTCAACTAATTGCATTTAATATAAATGTATATTTGATATACAGTTGACATACAATGAAGTGTCCAAAAACATTACATTCATTTCAAAAACGAAAATGAGCCCATGATTTACTCGCCCTCAAGCCATTCTAGGTGTATAGGACCTTTTTACATCCTAGCTAGAGATTACAGTGTATAAAGTTTTAAATATGGATATTTTTCGTACACAAATGCCTTCAGAAGGCCTTTATTAAGCTCTCGGAGCCATGTGGAGCACTTTTTATGATGGATGGGCGCACTTTTTTTGAGCTTCAAAATCTCAACAGCCATTCACTGCCATTATAAAGCTTGGAAGAGCCAGGACATTTTTAATAAAACTCCGATTGTATTCGTCTGAAAGAAGAAAGTCATATACACCTAGGATGCCTCGAGAGTGAATAAGTCATGGGGTAATTTTCATTTAAGTATGTTGTTTCTGTTATTGCTATGCTAGTATTCCATGGCAAACATAGGCACTGGATGATAATATGTATTTCCACCCCGACAAAGTTCCAGTTATCATACATTTATACAACTGTGAATGTAAACAGTATTCACAGAGTAATGCTGATGTTTACCGTCTCAGGATCAGCTTAGGAAAGTGTTTTCTTGCCGTCCTCTTCTGAAGCCGTTGCCTGTTTATTTCCAGCACTGAGACATCCTTCAGCAAATGAAGCTGAATATTCATGTGCACCTGTACTTGCCTGTTATTATACAGCGCTGGTTTGTATTGTCTGAAATGTCCCCAGAGAAGAGCAGGAACGGCCTGTCTGCTAATACTCTCGTTTTGCATAATTTGGAGAGGCTTTCATGCATTCATTATTCTGCAGTGATGCACACAGTATTATTCAGTAACATAATAATCACAGTTTTCATTTAACATCTCTGTTTTTGCTTGACTTATTACAGCATGAAATGTCTCAAAATGAAATGAAACAGCAGCCAAAAATTATTTATTATGAATTATTATTATTAATAATTTATTATGACTTAATTTTATATTTTTTGGACTGGATTGGATTGATAGCTTCATTTGTTTCATTTCATTTTTTTGTCATTTCATAAGGTTGGTTTATTCTCCTTCGTTCGATTGGTCAAATTAATTTTCAAATACTTGTTTGTTATTGATTGATTATAGTTAGATGTACTTATATATTCACTCATGTGACATTTATCATTCGACGGACTGTAAGCCAGCCTGCAGTTTCTGTTTGATCATGTCATTCATTAACAGTGAGTCGTTGTGTGTGTGTGTGTGTGTGTGTGTGTGTGTGTGTGTGTGTGTTGTGTGTGTGTGGCTGTGTGAGGCTGAACACATCTCCTTCCTGTTCTCTCCCCTCTCCCAGAGCGCTACATTGAGTTCAAACGCTGTGGCCCATTTGACCCCTATATTAATGCCAAGGTGTGTACCCATGACCTCTGACCTCTGACCTGCACGCTCTACCTCCGTACGCCACGCCTGGGTTTGTCTGGTTTGTGTCGGGACGGTGTGTCGCTTCACTCTTTCCTCATGTTTGTGAATGTTGTGGCTTATATAAGCACACATCTCACTGTAGTCTTGTTTGTGTGTGAGAGTATTTTATCACGACGGTTAAAACTGAATTGTGTCATTTATTGCTAAAATAATGATGGATTTCAAACAGGGTTCCCAAACCAAATAATTCGGCAGAACTTTAACTGTATTTCAAAGATAATTAAAATAATTGTGAAATGATATATTTTATTTTGATAATTAAAATAAATTCCAAATGATATATAAAGATGTACTTTATATGTTATTTATATAATTTATATTTTATTTTGATAATTTAGCTAAATTCCGCCTTTTTTACTTATTTTTGGTGCAAACAACATATAGTAACTTGCAGGGGGAGATTATATCATAGAGAGGACCTCTGCAAACCCATCATAACTGTGTCAAGTCTCTTAAAATAATAATTAATTATCATTTTATTTTTTAAGAGAAGGCAATGTTAGTTCAGGTTATAAAATGTATTGATACAAAAAAAATATATTAATAAAAGAATATAAATTCCTCATATATATTATATATATTATATATATAATTTTTTTTTTTTTTTTTTTGAAAATAATGAATATGCTTGTACTCACATTTATTCAAGGTCTAGTGAAAATGTTTTAATATTTTTGTCAAAATTAAATGTTACAATAATTAAATTATTTTTAAAGGCTATTTATTTTAATTAATTATTTATTTAATCCGGATTTGTTGAAATACTTTTTACCTTGAAAAATATATTTAAAACATTGATTAATAATTAATGGTATTTAAATAATAATTAAGATGTGTTCCCTCACATGTATTCAAGGTGTTAAACCACATCAATACATTTCACATTTTGTAAAAAAAAAAAAAAAAAACCTGATCCTGACATCATACATACGAACCATAGAAAGATTACATTTCTAAGAAATTGCCACACATGTTTTAACTGTTTTTTAAAAAAGGTTTTCCTTATTTTTTGCTCTTTATTTGCTGTTGATTTGTTTATAATTTTTATACATCAAGCAATTTTGTCCTGTTCTCTAGCCTTTTTTGTCCCAGTGCTGAAAAATCTGTGAGATGCCTTCACAGTTTATAATGGGATAAGAGAAGACATTTGAACATGGAGAGATTTTACACACCGAACCTTCGAAAGCAGCTGTACTCTGTGTATTAATCTGAATGTTGTGATTAATCTCTTCATCATCCAGTAGCTCAGAGGGCTTTCACAGAAGCGTTAGATGGGTGTCGTACACGAGCGCTTGAGTGTCAGCGGGGTTACAACTGAACAGACTGAAGTCCAAATGAATAATGCATGAGCTGACAGGAAGTGTGTGTCACTCAGGGTGTTGTGTGATTGTTAAATCACACACACACACACACACCGAGTCAAGAAGCTTTTCTGTGTAGCCGTCGGCTTGCATCAGTGTCAGAAAGCGTGTGAGGGGCGAGATAGAGACGCAGGAAAAACAGAAGTCTAATCCATGGCAACAGAACTGTAATGTAGTCATGGCAACAGTGTCATGGCGGGATAGCTGAGCCTCCGTATAGAAGGGTCTGGATGTTCTGCAGCGGAACAATAATAATAATAATGACCACACATTTATTTATTTATTTATTTATCAAATGTTCCATTAATCGAAAGACAGGAAAGAAAACAACAAGCAGGATGTTTCAATTTTTGTTTCCATAGTGTTTTTTTTTAATTTGTTGTCTCGAGTGGGTTGTTTTAAGAAATATGTGCATGTTTCTATTGTCCGTAATTTGAAATAAAATCACTGCTGTCATGTTCATATTAGTCACTTGTTTCTATTGTCCGTAATTTGAAATAAAGCTAATACAAAATAAAATTGAAATTTGTTTGAAAAACTTTAGTGAAAATTAGAAATGCAAAATTAAATAAATATGTTTAAGTACTAAAATGTATATAAAATGTAATTAAATGCATTCATAAATACAGCTATATAGAAATAAGAAAAAAAAAAACTACACAACTTAATAAAAGTTATGCTTAAATGAAAATAAAAATGAAATATTAAAAAAAGGAAACTAATTCACAGTATTAATAAAAACATTAAGGTTAATAATGTGCCACCTTCTTCTACAGATTTACACTAGACAGTCTAGATATTAAGAGATTTCAGATCTCCGAGCGCTGGGGGACATGCAGCTTTGAGGTCTGCATTGATTCAACCGAGAAGTGTGAATTTCCAGTGAATGAATCATGTATGCTTGAATTCATGCTTCCTGCTACATTCACTCGGTCAGAAATACAGTAATAATGTGAAATAACTGTAACACATTGTGAGATGTCGTTTATTCCTGTGATTGAAGCTGTATTTTCAGCATCTTTACTCCAGTGATCATGATCCTTCAGAAATCATTCTGATATGCTGCTTTGCTGCTCAAGAAACATTTATTGATATCAATGTTGAAAATATTGCTGAATATTTTTGTGGAAACCATAATACAATAATCTATTTTTTTATTATTATTTGATGAATAGAAAGATTAATAGAACAGCATTTGTTTTAAACAGAAGTATTTTGTATTAATGTAAAAGTCTCCACTGTCAGTCCATGTGGCCTTACTGAATAAAAATATACATTTCTTAAGACAAAAATGATCACTATAGTTTCTAAGCAGATCAGAGTCTAATTCTTTTTTATTTTTTTTTGTACTGTAAATATTTGGTAGGACTTGCTAATTCATCAAAATCAATTCATCAAAATAACGACAACTCTTTATTTAGAACGCTTCAATCTTTTCTTCAATCTGAAAGTTTTTATGTGTGTCACATTTGCAAAAGAAGTTACTAATCTTTGTTAAAAATTACAACTCTTAGTTCATGTTAGCTCATTAAATAACACAGTTGCAACTTTGAGAATGTGTTATTAAATATTGGAATTACCTAAGATTAATGAATGTTTAGAAGAATTTTTCATTGGGAGTTTGTCAACTAATGAATGAATTAATGTCAGCTAATGTAAAGTGTGACCGAACAATAAAGAATCAAAAGACTTTCAAACAATATCCAGGGTGTGTAGTCACTGATCTATATTTAATGATCAGTGGTTATAGTCCAGATTAAAATGTAAAAAGTTTGAAAATAAATAGCCTATTAAGTCTAAATATTGAAGTGTTTGACGCAAGTTTAAGTTTAGTAAGTTTAAGTTTTCATCTAGAATTTATGTTTTAAATGTGCTCTAGCTTTAGTGCTTCAGAGTTATTTTTAATCATTTTAATTGTAATAGCAATGGTGATTATGCTGAATTAAAAATGTACAATAAAATTATTTTTATAATAATAAAAAAAAAAAAAAATAAAAAAAAAAAAAAAATAAAAAATAAAAATATTATTATTATTATTATTATTATTATTATTATTATTATTTAGATGATGAATACAAAATTTATAACAATTGTTATTACTGTTGTTAAAAACAATAACTATTTTATTATTGTAATGAAAGTTAAAAGTATAAAAGATAAGACATTTAAAGTTTTTCATCTAATATGTATATTTTATTAAACTTCATCTTTATTTCTGTTAACTAAAATGATTTTCAGTAGGAAATAACTACGCTGCTGGAACAGGCTAAATGTTTGGTCATATTCATGCTAGCCTCTGTTTATGAGAGAAGTAGCAGTGTTCAGTTCATGAGCAAATCATTCTTCCCTATTTTCTTCTCTTTTCTTTGGCTTTTTTTTCAGTTTCATTTGGTAAAAGTTACCATGTACCCTGGAGCTGCTTTCATTTAGCTGACACTTTTATTCAAAGGAACTTACAAAAGAGGTGAAGAGAATTTAGTCCAGCTGTTGTGTTGTTCCACTGTCATTGATATAGCAGTAGAAAGTAAACATGATGGGAAGAAATTAAAACCTCATGTATGTCATTTACTCATCACATGAGATGTTTTTAAGCTAGTCTATTGGTGTTTTAGAGGTAGTTCCTTCCTGGGCTCCTGAGCGCTAGCATGCTTCGTCATTCTGTTGCACACGTGTTGTTTTTAAATGTCTCAGGCAGATCAGTGCTTTCTGTTTGAAGCGGTGAAAGCTCACTTCTCCTGTCAGCGCTGGACCCGAATCAACATGAAAATGAGTGTGTTGTGTGAAGCCGGTTCTATGTTGAAAGACTTTGGCGCTCTGTGGTGTCCGGTTCCTCAGCAGAGAAATGGAAAGTTGCTGACGCGCAGCTGGTTCTCTTGAGGACAGCTCTGCGAGACGGATGTGTTTGAGGAGGGTGTGCAGCAGATGTGAGGTGTTTGTGTAGCTGGACATCTCTGCGCTCAAGCTCACAGTCGCTCGGAAGATGTGAGAGCTGATATTACAGGATCTGATTCTAGTGTGTGTATGTGTGTGTTGTGGTTTTCCTTTTTCAGTCTGAAGAATAAAGGGCTTGCTGTGTTTTGGTTTTCTCTTCTGTTGGGGGAAAGGGCAGGTGTAGTTTTGTTCTCCCTCTGTGTCCCATTGGCTCTGTGACCTCTCTCTTTCTCTCTGTGTGTGTGTGTGTGTGTGTGTTACAGCATGCTTTACCTCCTCTGATTATTTGGTTCTGGTCTCCAAACCACAAAACAACACATCACCAATCACTTTCATTCAATCTCCATCAAACACAAACACACAAAAAAAAAAAAAACACACACATACAGAGTGGTGGAGTGTGACGTGACTTGTGCCAGCTGCCAGCCGCCCAAAGGCCTTCACAACCTCTTCCTCTGTGCATCAGGCATCTGCTGCTGTACCTACTGCTGCCACACACACACACACACACACACACACACACACACAGATCTCTGAGAGGACATTCACATTCATCCAATCAAGCAGTATGAAGTCATTCCCCCAGTGTGTACCATCAGAGCTGGAGTCAGAGTGTTTTAGAGCTGCAGGGTGTTTAGTGTGTAACTCCATATTTCTACACTGAAGATTTCACTGATTCAGTTAGCAAACAAAGCAGATACAAGCGCGCCCTCTAGTGGTCAGAGGTTCAGTGCTGTGTCTTACAGTAAATTTGGTGCTTTTCTAATCATGCTATTTCAAATAAATGTCATTCATTTCTGTATAATCTGATTATTCGTCTTTAATTTAAGCATCTTGTTTCAGTCTACATTATCTGGCAAGGACACAGTAAACACAAAAATCTGAAGCAGCACAACGGTCTTCAACACTAGATTAATATCACAAATAAAAACCATTCATCACAACTTCCAAAAAAAACTTAAACACAAAAATCTGAAGCAGCACAACGGTCTTCAACACTAGAAATAACAAGAAGTATATTAGAATGATTTCTGAAGGATCTTATGACGCTGAAGACTGGAGCTGGAAATTCAGCTGTGCGTTGCAGGAATAAATTGCATTTTAAAATGTATTTACATAAAAAGCGTATGGCTTAAATTTTAATAATATTTCACGTTATTGCTGTTTTTACTGTATTTTTATCAAATAAATGCAGCCTTGATGAGCAGAAGAGACATCAAAAGATCATACCGATCTAAAACTATGTATGAATATCAATGAATTAGACACAAATATCAATTCAGCAGTGTTTAAAATTCAAATGCAAGCACTGATTTGTATGATTGCAGATCTTGTCACGATGTCTGCATGCGGTCAAGCTTGCATGATCTTCTCTGCTCTGTGTGTCTTTCTCCAGAAAATCGTTGGATGAATAATGGTGTCAGTGTTTCATGTAAATTCATAAATTCAGTCAGGTGATTGGCTGCTGTGGTTTGTCCCAAAAGTTATGAATCTTCCACAATTCTGCTCCGTTTTTGATTCATTGGCTTCATTGCAAAGCAATGCCAAAGAGTCACGTAGCTTTATACCTACTGGAGTCCTCCTCGGTTTCATCAGTGAACTCTTCGATCTTTTAAGCACGGGTCCTGAAGTAATCACCCTTTCTGTCCATCAACATCTCCCTCTCCTCTCTTCATCCTTCTCTCTGCAGAACAATGACAACGAGACGCCGCTGCACTGTGCGGCTCAGTACGGACACACTGAGGTGGTGCAGCTGCTGCTGGAGGAGCTGACCGACCCCACCATGCGCAACAACAAGTTTGAGACGCCGCTCGACCTGGCGGCGCTCTACGGCCGGCTGGAGGTGGTCAAACTTCTGCTCAGCGCTCATCCCAACCTGCTCAGCTCCAACACCAAGAAACACACCCCTCTCCACCTGGCCTCTCGTAACGGACACCTGCCCGTGGTGGAGGTGCTGCTGGCCGCCGGCGTGGATCTCAACTACCAGGTGAGGATAGGATCAGGGGCTGTGCTGCATCTTCAACACACTGTTTATGTCAGTCTCACATTCAGGCCTGAACAGGAATCTTCACTCAACAAAATATTGGTCATATTTTTTAATGTTTTGAAAAAAGTCTCTTATGTTCCTGTACTTACTGTGCTGCATTATGCAAGGACTAACTGAATTTCCTTGTCACCAAACTGCCAAATTATAGGACTTTGTTTTTTTTTTTTTCTGTTTCACTCAACAAAATATTGGTCATATTTTTTAATGTTTTGAAAAAAGTCTCTTATGTTCAGCAAAGGCTGCATTTATTTGATCAAAAATACAGTAAAACAGTACAAAAATACAATTTAATATAAGTGCTTTCTATTTTGAATATATTTTTAAATGTAATTAATTCCTGTGATGTTTCAGCATCATTACTTCAGCTTTCAGTGTCACATGATCCTTCAGAAATCATTTCAATATGCTGATTTGCCGCTCAAATTATTATTATTAATATTAATATTAAAAATCAGTTGTGCTGCTTCATTATACTTTTTTTCAGGATGACGAATAGAAAATTCAAAAGCACAGCATTTTTTAAAAATGTAAATAATTTTAAACATTATTTTTTGGCATATTTTACTTTTGCTCCATTTTACTTATACTCATTACTTAAAAAGTATCAATTTCTTAAAAAAAAAAAAAAAATATATATATATATATATATATATATATATATATATATATATATATATATATATATATATATATATATATATACAAATGATACAATCAAAATGGGTTTGTATACTGTTTAATTTGGACTTGAAGGGGTCCAAGCGTGTATCAGTGCAGGTGGTTCGATCTCGCCGTGATTTAAAGTAACTGCTCTTTATCACGTTGCCAGATCACTCCTGTCTCTACCTGAGAAACCTGCTCGCACGCTTAACAGTAACAACCTGCCATCTGTCTCTCACTCAGTACGTCCTCAGAGCAGCGACCCACATTCACATAGTCTGCTAACATGCTGAGAAAGCCGCTGCAGGGTGAAAATGAGTTTGTCTGGTCTGTGTCTCATCTCCGTTGGGTTCTGATATGCCTCAGTTATTGCCGTCAACTGTCCTAAAACACAACGTACAAGATATCCCAACCTTCACAACTTTTATCCAAGTGTGTAAAATGTTCCGGGGTCGCCGTATGTGCCTGTGTATCTGATGATGAATGTTTTATTTGTTGACAGACAGAGAAAGGCAGTGCCCTTCATGAAGCAGCTCTGTTTGGAAAGACAGAAGTAGTACAAAAACTACTCAACGCAGGTAAAAAATAAACTCAAATACAGAAATTACAAATGGTTTGACTGCTGAAATTGTACCCAGGACGCTCTGTGTGACTGTTTGTCAGGGATCGATGTGAATATCGTGGACAGTAAGAGTCTAACAGCGCTGGACACTGTTAGAGACATGCCCTCTCAAAAGAGCCGACAGATCGCCGCCCTCATACAAGGTACGTCTGGACCTGATATCACACACATCACTGAATCTGAACAACTCCCAGTTGTTTCCTCCTCAGGTCATCGCTTTCACGCTTGTCTTCTCTCTCTAAAGCTCATACGAGCCGCCGTCCGTCAGACACGAGCCTCCCTCCTCCACCAGTGCCACCTCCTCAAGAGAGCCTGAGCCCCAAGAGAAAAGGTCAGAGCCACTCAGAAAACTCTACTCGATAAAACACGTTCACACTTTAAATATTAGGTACCTTTTAAAGCTGTGAACGCATTGAAATGCACCTTAAGAATTGAGTTAATTTCGTACCATTATGAATAAAACTGAGTACATTGTAAAACCCAATGTGTTAGGGGATTATTTATGCGAAACATAAACTAATCCAAATAAACAAAAACATTTGTCACTGAATCCACTGAAACAAGAACATTTGTCACTCTTCAAAATATGTATATACAAACAATGTAAATAGTTTTTTTTTTTTTATGTCTAGCAGGCCGGATGTGAGAGGAAATGCCGCTGCGCCAGATGTTCTGCAGATGTTGTAATGCGTATGTGTGTGTGTCGACAGGAGAAATGGAGCAGCAGGTCAGTGAGCTCATATCCGGTTTGTCTGTGGAAGAGAGTCCGTATGAAGCTCTGTTTGAGGCGTCCTCGTGTGTCTCACTGGACAGTCTGGCCAGCGGAAAGTCATCGGACAGAGACTCCGGACGACCGGACAGCGAAGCCGGGAAGGTGTGTGTGCCAGATATATAATTTATTTATTTATTTGTGTGTATGTGTGCATATATTCATATGTGTCTGTTTGTTTATTTATTTATTTATTTGTGTTTGTGCGTGTTTTGTGTATGTTTGTGCAAGAAATATATTTTTATTATCTTATTTATGGTATTATCTGGCAAATTGGTGTTTGTGCAAGAAATATATTTTTATTATCTTATTTATGGTATTATCTGGCAAATTGGGCCACTCAGATGAGGAAGTGTAACTGCTATTTATAAAATCAGAGTTTTGACTCTAGATCAGCCTTGATAAAAAACATTCTATATTAAGGAAAAGCTAATACATTTCTTGGCAACCATAAACATCCAGTTAATGAATATTTTGCTTGGCGGAAGAAGTATTCATTTATTATGATGTCGTTATTAATAATGCATTTTAACAGTTTATTGAACTTTGCTGCATTTTTTCACCTTTTTTTATTAAAAGGAATAAAGCCGTTCTTTGAGCAAGCTTTCTTTGAAATCGGAAGATTTGGTGTAGCACAGTTTCCTCCACTAGATGGAGACTTTGCATAGTGTTTTCTTTCTTCAAAAAAGACATTTTCAGCATGTTTGATAGTGAATTAGTTGATTGTTTCTTACAGAAAGAGCAACATCCTCCAAAGAATCAGTCTGCACAGGACGAGGATCTCCGCTCGGAGGTAAAATCCTTCATCCATTCATTCAGAGATCCATTGATTGATTCACATATTACTAAAATCAAATTAAGTCTGGAATCCTTAATAAATAGCTCTGGAAGAACGGCCCAGTGTTTCCATGAGCCAGATGTGATTTACCCTGCTGTCTCCTTTTTCATTTTATATTTAAAAAAGAGAGAAAGAGTCTCTCTACAAATCGTCAGTCATGTCTTCAGATGCGAACAGGGAGTGTTCATCTTTCAGTTTAACTTCATTCAAAATCTGTTATTTGTTCTGTGGTGGTAATGCTATGGGTTATAGTGAACAAATATCATGATATTTACAGTACATGGTACCTCAGTGTACCTCAACCTTTTTTTTTCTGACTCTTTCTTATTCTCTCTATTTCTATATGACACAAGTGTTGTGACGGTGTAATGAAAAGACATTGATTTGCAGCAGTGCACACGCTAGAGAGCAGAACAATGAATATTGCGGCGAGAGGCTGTTGAATCTGTCTTTCCGCACGTCTACCTAAATCAGACAGCCTCCTCATGAATATTAATGCTGTGCATCTCTGCAACACACAGCAAACCTTCAGTCTGAAAGACTCGGGCGCCCATGACCAATACTAAAACACTGCGGCTGGATACAGAGGTTCACAACTTCTGGACACTGTCAGCAAAACATCACTCACTGGACTGTGTCATATAAATGTCAGCCATTCAAACTTAATACTGTTATCCACTGTTTTTAAAACGGTCATCATTTTCATTGTACTGCTGCTCGTAAAGTGGTAAGGACTGTGAAATAAGCGACTGGTTTTTATATCAGCGTTTTCTACATCACTGAGTCTCTCTCTCTCTCTCTCTCTCTCTCTCTCTCTCTCTCTCTTTCTCTGTCTCTCTCTCTCTCTCTCTCTCTCTCTCTCTCTCTCTCTCTCTCTCTCTCTCTCTCTCTCTCTCTCTCTCTCTCTCTCTCTCTCTCTCTCTTTAGGCGGTTTACACTAACAGCAGTGTTGATGAACGCGCCGAGCCTCTGGAAAAGGAAGAGCACACATATGAACTCTTAGTCACCGCACAGACCAAAATCCCCAACAACACACAGAGCAAAACAGGTACACGCTCATTTTCCATGAGACCCCACATGAACCTCATATCTGCCTCCCTTCTTTGTTTGTTGAACATGATGAGCTAATACACATATGTGACCCTGGACCACAAAACCAATCTTAAGTGTCAGTTCTTTGAAAGTGAAAGTGAATAAATGAGCTTTCCATTGATGTATGGTTTATTAGGATCTGACAATACTTTGCCGAGATACAACTATTTGAAAATCTTCAATCTGAGGGTGCAAAAAATCCAAATACTGAGAAAATCGCCTTTAAAGTTGTTTAGATTAATTCTTAACAATGCATATTACTAATCAAAAATAAGTTTTGATATATTTACGGTAGGAAATTTACAAAATATCTTCATGGATGATCTTTACTTAATGTCCTAATAATTTTTGGCATAAAAGAAAAATCAATCATTTTGACGCATACAATGTATTTTTGGCTATTGCTACAAATATACCCCAGAGACTCAAGACTGGTTTTGGGCTCCAGGGTCACGTATTCCTTTCCCACGTATGGCAGTGTCATCAAGTAAAATAACAACTACCGCATTATATAATGCTAGAACAGATGTTTCTGATTTCTAGTCTTTCTTTAAAATAATTAAGTGATGGCAAAACAGAATTGTTATTGTAAACTAAAACTATGCCACTGAAATAAATGTTTGAAGTTGAAGTACTGAAATTAGTAAAAGTAAAAAAATAATTAATATGGTAAAAGCACATAAAAGTGATTTAAAAATAAACTGACAAAAAAAAGTTGAAGTACTAAGGGGAATATAATATAAAAATAAACTAATGTATATCTGCAGTAATAGTACATAAATAATACTAATATATCATTAGTTGATCTCTTAAAAGTGAAGGACAACAGTAAGTCATGAAATTGGCAGGTCACACTTTATTTTAAGGTCCAGTTCTCACTATTAACAAACCATTAACTGTCTTTTGCCTCAGTAAGCTCCTAATTTGCTGCTTATTAATAGTTAGAAAGATACGGTAGTTGTTAAGTTTAGGATTAGGGATGTAGAATATGCTCATGCAGAATATGTGCTTTATAAGTACTAATAAACAGTCAATATGTTAATAATAAGCATGCTAATTAGCAACTGGTTAATAGTGAGAATTGTTCCCAATACTTAAAGTGTTACAAGTTGTCCTAAATTAGCCCTTTTTTTGCTGTATTTTACATTTTGTTTGTTATTGATGTATCTTTGTATTGAATAACTTTAAGTCTGTATCTCCAGATGTGGACGTCTCAGCCAAGTCTTCCAACAGTGTCCTACCTCAGGTGAGAATATTGCTCACTGCCTACTACTGTACCTACAGTACACAGGCAGCTGTCTTACAAGGCAACATGCTGTTTGCTATGACGCCTCACAAGTGAGTGATTTATAACATTTTAGGCAGCAGCAGCAGCACATATTGCTTCATGCAAGGCTCGAGATTCACACTACATTCCAGTAGAGTTTGATTTTAGCATGTTGTTAAGCTAATAGCTTAATAGCTAACAAAACAAAGTATACAGCACACACAAGTATTTGGTGAAAATCTTCAGTATTGAAAGAAATGTGTTTATTTATAATCAACATTTCACTTGTTTGCAATCTTGTATTTCTTGTTTTTGATTAGATTTTGGATGGCCACCTTTGCAAAAGATGCATGTTATGCTTTCTTAGAATTTGGCTAAAAAGACGCACGTTAGGAGGCAGCATAATTGAGTTTCCTTTTGCATCCCATGATGCTTTAAAATGCTGCATGCATAGGAAGCTCTAAGGTTTTGTAACACAGCTTTGTTGTTCATCACTGTGGTTTTTTTTTTTTTTTGCAGTCTCACATCTGTCATGCTGTCCGAACACTGTCTTGTATGCAGTAGACAGTTAATTATCTCTGTATGCAGCATCTGTTTTGTGTGTGCATGCATGTGTGTGATGCAGACACTGTTTTGTGTGATTGTGCATCTGACAAAAGCCAGACATTCCTTAACATGCAGATATTGGTGTTATTTTTTGCAGCGAAAGACCACTGCACACATTGACCCACGACCTTCAGGGTCCAACACAAACACTCTGCAGCTGCCTGCACCTCATTTTAGCACAGGACAGACGTCTGGAGGTGAGTGTGTGCATGTGTGAATGCTTAAGGAGCTTACTAGCTAATTACTGGCTGTTATTCTTTACAGTGTTACTGCCACGGTTGATTAACAAATAACCATTTGAGTGACAAATACTGTTTAGCAGTCAAAAATGTATCAAGCAAATGAAGACAACATGTTCTCTACTCTGTAAAATGCTTGCCATCTGTTTAAGACTTAGACTTTTGGGCTGTCTTTAAAGGAATAGCTTTTTAATTATTATTTACTTACCGTCATGTCATTTATATGGAGCCCCTAAAAGGACATGGGAAAAAATGAGATGGGATGAAAATTTTGGTTGACATTGATCTGCCTTCAAAACACCTGGTAAAAGAGCTATAATGTGCATCATCACTACGACACACCCTTTAGGGCATTAGTTCTGGCTTTTGTTCACACAGAGCTCGTTCCGGGACTGAACCTGGCAATGTTACTAGGTCCCCAACCCGGGATCGATCCTGGAATCAATCCCGGGACGTGTTTGCATGCGCACAGAAAGCGATCCGGCAATTTTCCAGCAATTTTCCTGGACCAACGTGCAGTGTGAAAGGGGCTTTATATTTCAATGCTCGTGTGTTGTTTAACAAAACCTTTGAGTTCCCTTAGCATGTAGGCGAGAAACTTCGCATTTACCTGTTAACCTTGTTCACTCATCAAACTTTTGCATTCCCCCAAGAAACTTTTGCATTCGCTCCTAAAACTTTTGTGATTAATCACAGAACGTCTGCATTCACTTGATAAACTTTTGTGCTTGTCAGAGAAACTTTTGCAATCATTTGCAAAATGTCACGTTGCAGTAGGTTTTCTCACAACACATTTGCATGACCTTGATAAAGTAGCTTTTGCTCGTTAAACTTTCGCAATCCCCAAAAAAAGTGTTTGCGCACTAAACTTTTGTTCGCTCATTAAAGTTGTTTAATTATTAAAGTTCGCTTGTTAAACTTTGCATTCCTCCAATAAAATTTTGAGCTGCACTTGCTAAACCTTTGTTTGTTTGTTAAAATAGTTAAAAAAAAAATTGTTTGCTTGTTAAACTTCTGTATTCCTCCAATTAACTTTTGGATTTGCTCTATAAACATTTGCGTTCGATTATTAAACCTTTATTTTTTGCTCCCTAAACTTTCGGTTTTGTTCACTAAACTTACATTTTTGTTCACTAAAGTTTTATTTTTGCTCGTTAAACGTTTGTTTTTGCAGGCTAAACTTTTGCGTTCTCTTGCAAAACTTTGTGTTCCTCGTTTGTGATGAAAATAATAAGTGGAGGGAGAAAAAAATATATATATTTCAATATATTTAATTGCTTTTAACCTTTTCCTACTATTATATTCATATGCCATATTTTTTCATTGCTATATCCCCTTTTTACATTTTAACAAATGTTTGTGCTGTTTCTTTCCATGCAAGTTCCACAGATTCAAAAAAAAAAAAACACAAAAAGTATCACAAAAGTGGTAAAAATGTTAATTTTTGGGTGAACTATGTCAAAATATCTGCCTTTGTCAACAGTTTTAATATAGAAATATTAGTAGTATAATAATGCAAAAGTGGACACATTTGTTATGTCCCTGTGCATTTGTCCTGATTTGTCTGTGTGTCAATTGTCTGTGTGTCATTGCTTCGCTTGTTTAACTTAGGATAATGTTTACTCCGTGTAACATGACTCTAGTTAGCATTACCAGTAGAAGGCCATTGCCTCTCTACTTGCTACTATAAAGGTGAGTCTTATAAAGAAACGATGAGAACAGACATATAAAGCCATTCTATTGTAGAAGGGTCCAAAATGTTTTAATATGGTTGCATTTTCATAATTAATGAAAAATGTCAGTGTAATTTATATATTATACGCCCCACACTCTCCTCGTGTTTCAAAACAAACAGCAGAAATGTCTCTCCTCGTCTCTTTGCCAAGCTTCATAGACCTCAGCTGCCACCTCAAAAGCCGTGCTGCGCTCATCATCTGTCAATTATGCTGCAGGAAATCAGCCTGTAGACACACACTAGCACACACCCAAATAACAGGGTGTGAGCTCATCATATTTCTCATGTCAGGGTCTCTCAGCGGGCTCCATGGGTTGATGTATTGAAAACCTGAAGGAGGATCTGACCTTATTGCTTTGGAGATGAAAGCTTCACCCTAAGTGCAAAATCATGTTGTGTGTTTTAGACATCCCTTCCCTCTTTTAATAAACGCTGCTCACTGTTGGCAGGCGCTTAGAAAGCTCTTAGCACTTAGCTGAAGGGGATTGCAACAGCTGAACGAAGAAGTCAGCCCTGTTACTCTAGAACATTCTAAGGGTGGCATTACTTCAGTTCATCAGATGTCAGCACTACTCAAGTGTGCTTGGCTGTGTTCGAAAGCATGCAACTTAATCAGTACAACACCGTATACTCACTGTGTTCTGCCTGCTATTTAAAAAATAGTTAGTGAAATAGTAGACATTCCTAGTAATAGTAGCAATTGATGTCACGCGACTTCATCAAGGTATTATAGGTGCACTTCCAACGCATAGGCTCATCTAGATTTTGCAAGACCAATTGCCAAAATACTGTGCATTATGCTTAAAAAAATTGCTCAAACAAGCCTAAAGCTGGGGACACACCAAACCAACGGTCGGGCTATAGTTTGTTTGGTGTGTTCTGGAGTTTCTGAAAATCTTTACCCTGGCAGAAGTTTTCAAGATGTTCGGTTACAGTGACCTAGTGCATAGAAAAACATGTTCGTGTGGACAGGGCCTTAGTTTGCAGTCGGCTGTAGTCAGTGCAGTGTGTTCAAGTGCAGCTTTTTGGTCCAGACACTGCTGACGTGAGGAGACAACACCGTCAGCTTTCGTCGCCACTAGTTCTTTAAAGTCAGGCTTAAGAAGATCTTGATTGGTTCAAAATTATTTTCCAGCCTGATTGGTTGAAATTACCCAAAACCCCTCTAAAATCAGCCAACAGACCAGTCTGACCAAGATAGGAGATCAATTAAAGGGTTAGTTTACCAAAAAAATGAAAATTCTGTCATTAATTACTCACCCTCATGTCGTTCCAAAACCATAAGACCTTCGTTCATCTTCAGAACACAAATTAAGATATTTTGATGAAATCTGAGAGCTTTTTTACCCTCCATAGACAGCAAGGAAACTACCACTTTAAAGCCCAGAAAGGTATTTAGGATATTGTTAAAATAGTCCATGTGACATCAGTGGTTCAACTGTAATTTTATGAAGCTACGAGAATAATTTTTGTGTGTATAGAAAATAAAAATAATGACTTTATTATTATTTTTTGATCAACCCTTTAAGACCATCTATTTTACACATTGTGTTTTGAATTTGTAAGAATGTTACAGTATTGCATTGTTGACTTCGTAACATGCTAAATTAAAAAACTATTGGAAGTGTTGTAGCCTTGTGCGCTATTTGTGTGGCATGTACAAGTAACCATATTGAGAGTATTTTCTCCTATTTAAATTGTTTCAAATCAAAAAGTGAACCTCTGTGATCTTTGAAAGTGACTTCTGTGTGAGCAATTTCACGAATGTGACTGCACATTAGTTGAAATCTGTATATTTGGGAGTTTTACATAAGGGCAAAAAAGTTCCCAATGCAGAGTGAACCTCTGTGATCTTAGAAAGAAAACTCCAAGTTACCAAGTTAAAGAATCTTTGAAAGTGACTTCTGTGTGAGCAATTTCACGAATGTGACTGCACATTAAGACATTGCATAGACAGAAGACGTCAAGGTACTAGGTTTAGAAACAGAGCTATGGGGTTGTTTGGTTTGGAACATGCTCACACTGCTTTTATTTAATTGAACATTGAATGTTTTAACCAGTGCATGCTTGTAGTTACTGGAAACAGACATGTTGTTTGAGTAAACAAGTGACTTTCTCTTGGAGAAATGCTGGCTAAAGCCTTTGGTTTGGACGGAGAACAGCACTGACTTCATCTTCTCCAGAGGGCCTTGTTGATTTAAATTGACGTCACAGGTTAGGCTTCGGGTCTCACACGCAAACAAAGACTCGAGTCCCGAGCTGCCTGTTGTATGTTTTTAGGTGTGTCAGTTACATGAGGAAAGTGATTGGACTCATGGTTCTGTATGTTCCTCCAGCACACACGTCAGTGCCTCACGGAGTGGGTGGTTTATTCAGTCCCAATGCCTCAGAAAACTTGAGAGATGAAATAGTTGCATTGTAGTTTATCGTAACCAAATATTACAGCCGAGCTGAGTTAACTTGAAAAGAAACTCACATTGCCACAAAGGTCCCAATGCTCTGTTTTTGCTTCAAGATCCAGATTTTGCTTTGGACTTAAAAGTGCTTAAACGCCAAAGGTTAGTCTTGGTCACATTTGTTTCTCTGTATGTAGTTTTTTGCACTCTTTTCAAGGATGTGAGCTCTTTCAGGTAGGCCTAATTACTGTGCAAATGGGGTGAAATATTAACATTTTTACTATTTCTTCATTCATTTTGACAGAAGCTGGACTTTGTTTAACTTTTGACATGCTTCTAGCTAGCTATCTAAATAAAAATAAATCAATTTTATTGACACCGACATCTGAAAATAACAGTGTCACCTCCTTGAGGTTTGTTACCACCTCAGTAATGCAAGATTGTACCGTGTACAATGTTACAGATGCATGCAATGTGTTTGTGTACTTGCGTACAGAATGTTTCTGGCCTTAGGCTCTGACATGGCTGACTTGGTTTTCTTGTCACCAAACACCACACACCAGGATATCTCTGGTATGGTGGCTGTTTGCCCAGCCACCTGGCTTGTATCACGGACCTGGAGTTGGATTTATCTCTTGGTCTGTATGTGTGTGTTTGCCAGAGGAGACCTTTAAGTCAAGTGCAGTGCATATACAGAAGAGAACCGAACCAGATGAGTACTTTTCACTTGTCGCATTTGCAAATATACACTTGGAGTGTTTGTCCTTGTAGTTCATTCAACATTCTCGCCAGAAGCCATCTATGCAAGAGTACACGTGAAACAGACGTGAATGTGGGACAACAAATTGCAATTGCACAGTCCCACTGTACATGCTTATGTTCTGTAGTGATAGTAAACCCCAGTCCTAAAGGGGGTGATAGAGTTTCCTAAATGTCTGTCTAGCTGCAAAATCACACATGGTCTGAGTAGCTTCTACATTTAATGAAGAACTTTGTGCTTTGAAAAAAAAAAGCATGTTCTAAATGCCATAACAGCCATATCACCCTGCAGCCCAAGACTGGTTGCCCACTGAAGCTAAGCAGGGCTGAGCCTTGTCGGTACCTGGATGGGAGACCTCCTTGGAAAAGGTTGCTAGGTTGTTGCTGGAAGAGGTGTAAGTGAGGCCAGCAGGGGGTGCTCACCCTGTGGTCTGTTTGGGTCCTAAAGCCTTAGTGTAGTGATGGGGACACTATACTGACAAAAAGCACCATCTTCCGGATGAGACGTTAAACCGAGGTCCTGACTCTGTCGTCATTAAAAATCCCATGTACTTCAAAAAAGAGTAGGGGTGTAACCCCTGCATCCTGGCCAAAATTCGCCCATTGCCCTCTGACCGTCATGGCCTCCTAACCATCCCCATATCTACTGATTGGCTTCATCACTCTGTCTCCTCTCCACCAATAAGCTGGTGTGCGGTGGCGTTCTGGCGCAATATGGCTGCTGTCGCATCATCCAGTTGGATGCTGCACACTGGTGGTGGTTGAGGAGATACCCCCTTGTAAAGCTCTTTGAGTGCCCAGAAAAGCACTATATAAATGTAAGGAATTATTATTATTATTATTATTATTATTATTATTATTATTATAATTATTATTATTATAAATGGTATGAATATGAGTAGTATGAATGAAATCCCCCATGTTGTCATTAGTCTCGCGTAGCCTTCAGATTGACAGCTGAAGGTCTGTAATCCATGGCAGCTTTCTTTGGCCAAGGCCCGCCCATGAGGCCGTTTGACCGACATGTCAAACAACCAATCACAGTTTGTTTCGTTCAACAGCACGTTTTGGGGCATAGAAATGTCGCCACAATAACAGACCGGAACTTAAAACAGTCAAAAATATTTTAAATATTGTGTGCCGGGAACTATAAATATAATAAAATAGTTTAAACACTTTTCACAATACAGCGAATAATGAAATTCTTATTTCGTATCTTTGTTTCCAGGCGGAGCGTTAAAGAACATGACACACACGTCTCCCAGTAATCCTGTATAATTCAACCAATCCAATGACGACTTTTGAAACTCGTGTGGTGTTTTTCCACTTTTGTGCAAACTGAAGTTGCGATTTGAAAATATGGCCAATGGAAACATGTCAATTTCGCAAAAACTTCGCAAGAAAGGCAATTCGAAAATTTCCGCCAATTTGAAATAGGAATCACTTGTGTCGCTTTACTGCCAACTCCACTCCCGTAAGTAAACTGTCCATCAAATGCACACTTCAGAATGTTGCTGGAAATAGTAGGCCAAAGGGGTACTTGTTGTCTACTGTTCACTTTCAGAAAATGTGTACAACAGCTTGTCACTGGGGCAGGACCCTCAAAGTGACACCTTTGTAACTTATTTATCCTTGAATGGTTCATTCTAGTACCATAAGAGTACATACTACTACCTTAATGGTACATATTACTACTCTAAGGTGCTAGTATGCACCCTTTAGGGGAAAAAATGGTACAAAGGTGTCACTTTGAGGGTATTGCCCCAGTGACAAGCTGTTGTACCCCTAAAGGTAAAATAACTGCACTTTTGTTTGTTTGTTTTTCGGACAGTGTTTATATAACTATGAATTCAGACATTTTCACCTGCTATATATTAGTGAAGTAGGAATATTCGGTTTGAAGGTTGATGATATTTTTCTATAAAATGTTTATATAACAATAACTGTGTTCAGCAAGATTCTGTATAAACTTTTCCTCCGGCATGACAGTAGTTGTCCTAAAAGTGAAAAGTGAGCGCAGAATACAGTTTTCGCTAATGTACACTGTAGCGCCCCCTGTGGCGATGCTGAGAATGCAACGCTCTTTTAAATCAAGCTTGAATAGAAGTATTAATGTACTTGCCTATAGTATGTTTCAGGCCAGAGAGAGAGTGTAAGAAGAGATCTGTAAGTGTGCTGTTCTGGGAGAAGGATTTTTCATAATCGCAAAGCAGGGATTTAATTTTTAAGAACCTAGCGCATAACGGTGTGGCAAAGTGGTGTTTGAGAGAAAGAGAGTGCAAGTGTGTTTCTTTCACAGTCATCTCTGTGGTATCCTGTTTCAAGCTTGCCACTCATAATGAAGGGAATCCTTAGTGAGGCATAACTTCTCAGGAAGCAAGCCCTATAAAGCTGTGTGCTTGTTAGCAGTGTGACAGCGAGAGAGAGATAGAAACAGGGAATAGAATAAGCAAGTCACAAACAGATCTCTATGGAGAAAAGTCAGCTGCTCATAGCCTGCACTTGGAATTTTCTAACACAGGCACTTTGGAATTGGTGAGCCCAACTTACTTTCTTTCTGCATTGTTTTCTCCCTCCCTTTTCCAGTCAGAAAACAAAACCAGATTTGTTTCAGGCACTGGACAGTAGTGGAGTGGGCGGTTTCATGTTATCTGGTCTAGATACGACTCCACAGTCCATCTGTAACTCTCTCACTCTCTCCTCTGTTCTCCTGACAGAGAGCTCCTCGCACGGTGAGGATATAAGCGCTGCCGTTCCTGAGCAGTTCACTGGTCTGCTTCACGGTTCCTCGCCGGTAGTCGACAGTCAGGAGGAAGCGTTCAGACTGCCGTCCTCTGGAGTGAAGTCCGGTGAGGCTTCCAACACTTCGACATCTGCCAGCTCCGCCCCCCTTCCCCTTCCCAAATTGGCAGTCACCATGGAAACCATTCTTCAGGACACCGACCCCAAAGCTATCTACGCCACGGTCCACAAAGAGCCACGGGATTCGTCGAAACACAACTCACCGGCCCGTGATTCTCCGCTGACGAGAAGGATGCCTCCGCCGGGCGATCTCAAACTAGCACGTAGCCTTTCGAAGTCCGACTCCGACCTGCTGGTGTCCCCACCCGGTGAGGAAGAGACGGGGTTGGGCGGCCGAAGTGAGTCAGTGTCCAACTGTAGCACCACCAAGAGAAGACTGGAAAAATCACCTTCGTTCACTTCAGAATGGGACGAGGTAAGAGCTCCCCCTTGTGGCCTGGATGTACCGTTCTTCTTACATTGTACACAAACACAAATGAATAGGAATAAATCAGAATTTCGAACACAATGTTTGACCAAGAATGGTTAAATGCCATTGGATAAAAGAGAAAATGAGCAGAAAATCCTTAACAATTTTGTCTTTTGTTGTGTATTCTTCAGCACTTTGTTGTTGTAGCGTACTGGAGAGTTTACATTAGACTAAAGTCAGTTTGAGGTTTATTGAAAGATTATTATTCTATAATAATTCATTATTCATAGTTTAGCAACATTTGTTTTGGAAGATAGGTTGGATGATGTCAGAATTGCATTTGAGGAATGTTTAGGTTCCCAAAGCTATTTTTAAAATAATATTCAGTACTTAAAAAATTGTTTCAGCCTACATTATAAAATATACAATATTCCAAAGCTGTTTCATTTTTACATCACATTTAAACATATCATATAATCATATATAATTTTTCATTTGGGTGGATCACTGAAAGTAAATATTTAATTGCAAGTGATCAAAACTGATGCAGTTCACAGAATCTGTTAGGAATGGCTCAGATAATTGTTAGTAGCTGGAGTCCAATGGGAAAATTTATGAGATGCAGGAAATGAATGGTAAATGGTGACCATTCAGTCTGTCATTTCTCATTGCGTAGTGACTTAATGGGAAATGTGCATGTAAAATCAGGTTCATACAAGCATCCTCTTTTCTAGTTTAAGATCTGATGTTATCTGATAGTTTTTCTGGAATTTGAAACAGGAATTCTTTCCATAGACCACACAGCTGTACATTTCTGGTGGTGTTCAATGAAGGCTTTGGCTTCAAAACACCTTGTCTTTGTTATTTATGTTATTTCCAGTCTTTCAACATTGTTGAAAGGTAAATTTCACAGTGTCCAAGCATGGATGCTTCCAAGAAAGGAGGTGCTATAAATTCCTTGCTTTCATGGAGCTGAGCAGGTAGTCTGCCAGACTATTGTCTAGAATCTGCAGAAGAACATAAACTTGTCTTCTTCCTGTGGTCTGCATATGTTCATGATGTCTGATGATGTAAAATGGCCAGAAACTGTCTAAACAAAAGCCATCTGCTACGTTTAGGTGCATGACAAGCCTCATATGCTTAGAACAGTAGTCCCACTGCAAAAGTGATAGTTCGGTTAATAACACACTTTTTTAACAGAAGAATTAATGTGTTTTATTTCTGGCTACATAAACCTTTTGGACGCTTCCATTGTAAGTTTTTAACCCTAAATGTAGTTAATGCTGTTGATTAAGGGTAACTCGGCATGGGACATTCCTTTAAAGATTACATATGTCCATTTCTTTGAGAAAAATGTCAAAGGAAATGTCTGTAATGCAATCAGAGTTAAGCGTCCTGTATTACCATCGCTTTGGCTTCAATCTGAAGATCTAGACACTGGATACAGACGCAGAGGGACTGGTGCAGTTTCCATCACACTCTGTCTTACACTCTTACAGGCGAGACGCTCGCAGGTAATGGAAGACTGTTGCCCAACACAGATGAATTGCTGAGAAGTATCGGAGGCTAAAATGCTATTTTTGTTTTCGTCTTGATGCTTATTAGACATGTTTGTATGAAAGCCCATTTCCGCCACTAAATCAATAAAACAAGTTAATTGTGACTTTTTATCTCACAATTCTAATTTTTTTCACCACTTTTCTTTCCAAGTTTACACCTTGTAATTCTGACTTTATTTCCCATAATTGTGAGTTTGTCAGAATTGCGAGAAAGAAATTCAGAATTGTGAGATAAAGTTTTATTTTTTATTCAGTGGCAGAAATGGGCTTCCATATGTTTGCCTCTTTTCTGACACACAAAATGAACCTAACATGAAAAGTAGCTAGCTGAAACCCATTAAATGTCTGTATTTGGCGTAATCTGTTGAAATGATTCAATTCCATTGATATTCTGTTGATATTAGGAAGAACCGTGTTTTAATCGTTGACTCAGCATAAGATCTATAACATGAAATTACCTCCTTTCACTAACCATTTGTTGAAAAGGAAAGAACAATCTATTTTAAGCCCTGTTTTGTAGCCTTTTTGTAGAAAGTGTCTTTTGTTATACATCTTTTTTCGTAGTGTAACAAAGTTAAAAAGTGAAATTGTATTACACTTTTAAACTGTTTTTTTTGGATTTGTCCGAAAAGAGGCTCTCTTAAAGGTCAATGCTGCGTCCAAGTTTCTTTCTCCAAGTTTTTTTCCTGTCCCTCATTTTGTCTTTTTCATGACCTTATCACCATGTGGATAACCTTACTCAGTGGGTCGGGAGACATGTCCTCTAACAACAACGGTTTAGTCTGGAAATAGTATGTTGTAGCAACACCTGCGGTGTTTCTGCGTTCTGTTCTGTTAGACACTGGTTGTGAAATGACGAGAGGTCAGGGAGCAGAGAAACTCACCTGCTGATAACAGTTTTGTTTTCTTCATTTATCGACCTGCGACTGTTTTTCCATTTTCTTATCTTTTCTTTCTCTTCTCTTCTGCTCCCTTTCTGTCTCTTACGCTGTTCAGCATGTTTCTGTTGCTTGTGCGCCAAACATTTGAGATTTGTGTGGAATTTTTCCAGTGTGAAGAGTCATTATAACACACACACACAAACACACATAGTCTGTGTTCCTCTTATACTCTGTCCATGTTTGTTACTCTCTCCTGCCCTCTGCTGGAAAAAAATCCATCCATCCATGCATCTTACCTGTTGTATCTTTCTGTCTGCTTGATTAACATACAATTTCAGCATTTTATTCAGAAACAGGAGCTTGTAAATAAACAGAAGTAGTGTTTTGTGATGCCAATAATCGATTGTTTTCTTGTAAAGGTAAGCTGTAGCAGCTGTGATTGAAGGTGCTTCAGCTTGTGAGAGCCTCAGGATGAGTCTGGTGTGTGTGAGAGCCTCAGGATGAGTCTGGTGTGTGTGGCAGTGTCAGGATGAGTCTGGTGTGTGTGAGAGCCTCAGGATGAGTCTGGTGTGTGTGAGAGCCTCAGGATGAGTCTGGTGTGTGTGAGAGCCGCAGTGGTTCATGTGCAGAGCTGTTTGATCCCCACTTCGTTCATGTGCAGAGCTGTTTGTTTGCCGCTTCGGTGAGCTGCAGCAGCAAACTAAGCACCCAGAGTGAATCATGGAGCTTAATTCGCTTTGCTCCCGTTGGATTTGTGCTCTTAATGAACACGCTTTTATTGATGAGCCTCAGCGATTGCTTGATTTATGGCAAATGATGGAATCAACTGATGGAGTCGTCATGAAATCAGAATCCGCATTGAAAATCTTGGATTCAAAGTGAAATTTAAAGCTGAAAGCAAATCATGCTGTGTAACATCATCACATGCATATGAATTTACATGATATGAAAATCGCAAATTGTTTCTTCCATGTGTTAATATTAACAGTAAACCTCTGTTGTGCATCACATGTACTTGTGTTTGCTCAAAATTATGAGGAACGTTTAATTTTAAGATTCCTTAAATTGTTAATGTTTGTTTCATTACTGCTGTTTTTAATACATTTGTATTTGATTATAAATCCCAAAATAAATAAATAAATAATCGACCAAGTACATTGATACAGAATTCAGAAAAAATAAAATAACAAAAGGTGCCATGTGTAAAAATTGAGGTAAAAATATCCAAAAAATCAGCTACACGCATCAAAAGAATGAGAAGAAATAAGGGCGATGATGTCATTAAAAAAATGTAAAGTTATAGTGCTGCAGAGATATCAACCTTAATTAGCATTAGCATTACTAGCCACGGCCCGACAGGTGTCGTAATACCAGTTTCGGCCATGGGAGGCGGTATGCGGGCAACATAACCACCAGCCAACCTGCAATACACGAATAACTCGCACGGCTTGTGGGCGTACTTGAAGCTGATGTCAAGCAACCGCGCTCGGAATCACAAATCAAATCCGATAAGAAAAGGAGCCGAAACAGAGGGTCTGCACTGCTTTCCATCGCTGGAGACAACTGATGGACTTGAAAGAAATGAGCTTCGACTCCGAACTTGCAACATTTCTTTTGGATTGGTAAGTAAGATGCTGTTAGTATTTCGCTAGAAGTTTGTTTTATATGTTTGCGTATTTTTTTCGGGAAGTTATAACATAGAAATGTATCGAAGGCTGTTCGATAAAAATGCTAATGTTAACGATGGCTAACCATAGCTGCGTTTGATAGTTAGCTAGCTATAAACTTACCCACAGATCCGATCCGGTTTTCACTGTTATCTACCAAAGCCCGTCTCTACCAAGCTGATGCTAAAAATGTAACATTACCTAAGAAGCTTGAAATGTCTTCGATGATAATGAACCCGAGAGAGAGAGAGGGAGAGCGCCCCGGCCGCGCGCGCACTCAATCACTATATTCAGAGCGGTCAAGTTTTTGAAAGCGTGTGAAAAGAGTCAATTGCGTGTGTCTCACGGTGAATGCTTGAGAGTTGGCAGCTCTGGTTACGTTGGTTGGCGCTAGCTTGGTCAACAACAGCTGTCTGATGTTGACAGAATGCTGTCTGTCAAATTAAATTTAATTCAAATAATGTGTATATACAATTCAAAATGTAATATGAACATATTCACTGGTAAAGGTGAAGGGGAGTAGCTTGAAGATGTCATGTTTCGAAATCACTTGACATCACCCAACGTTCCGGAGGCAAAACGACGTCCTTTAGGCTTCGGCTATGGCTGTAGGGTTGTTGTGAAGGTAGGGGCGGAGCATAGAGACTTATTGAGGCATACTGCCCCCATCTGGTATGGAATGTGGAGTAAGACTTTACATTATTTCAATAAATTACACATGCCTCCTTTAAACCATTGATACAGAATTCAGAAAATTTAAAATGTCAATTTTAATAAATAATTGATAAATTAGTAAATAGTTGTTTCATGATTTCAGTTAATTAGAGATGCTTTTTGCAAGAAATTACAAACATTTAATTCAATCATTAAATGGGGGGGGGTTGGAATTTAAGAAAAAATAAAACCGTAATTTTTTAAATATGTATCTTTTTCCCCTATTATATATCCAAAAAGTTTTACTTTCTAGGAGAAAAGTTCATTTTGTATGCTCCGAACAATTCCAGATGGGTGAAAACTAATTTCACTCTACTTTAATAATGTGTCATTCAATATCTTACTTCACTGAAATGTGTCAAGTCTCAGATGTGAAATGATTGCAAATGTTTCATGCTGACTTTGACTCAACACAAGCATCTACTCTGTTTTCTGCCTGTCGCAGCAGAGTTTCTCTCCATATGTTGTCTTCGTGTTTGGACAGTCCGTCCTGCAGTCCCTAATGTCCAAACAGCAGTCTGTCATCATTTCTCTTGTCTATTTTTTGTCTGTTTCTCTCTTTCTCCTCCCCCAGCGGTCACGGCTGGCTGGTCCGGGACACTTCGCTGCCCTGAGTGACAGTGTGTGGGTGCAGGAACGCACAACACCCATCACTTTCCCTCTGTGTGTGTGTGTGTGTGTGTGTGTGTGTGTTCTTCCTCTTCACACACACACACAGTCTCACACAAAGTCTAATTTTTCATACAAAGGAGATTTTGACTTGCATGAGGGTGTGTGTGTGGCAGGGAGTTGGGCGTCCCAGGATTAGAGCGTGTGGGAAGCTCTCTGTAAGGGCCAGCAAGTTTAGGAAGGGGAGGTCTGGTCTGGATGCAGAGATGCAGTGAGCCCAGGGGAGTTAAACGAGTGAGTTGCGTCTCCTCTGTACGTCTATGCATTCGTCCCTCCGCCGTCCCGTCCCGTCCCGGCCCAATGGCTGCCCCCCGACCAGCGTTTGTGAGTGCGATTGTTTTCTTCCTATCAGCTGCTTTGGATGCATGACCACATTGTGTTTTTTAAAACCGTTGTCGTGTACATGAGATTGACGTCCACAAATTCTCAATGGTGAATGTTTTGGAAGGATCCAAGAATATATTCGTCTCTGGAGAGATGGATGTATTAGAAAACGTAGAAAGAATGATTCCAGCAGTTGTTTTGGTCAGTTTGTTTTTATTGGGAGAGTTTACTCAAAAGTTGACACATTTTTAAATCCTCCAAAAATCTTGTAATTTTTTTTGTGGTTTATTTTTTTAATATTTATTTATTTGTTTGTTTTAATTTTACATTAAAATTGCATGATAGTGATTAGGGTTTTTTTTTTTTTGTTGTTGTTGTTTTGTTTTTGGTAATAAAATTGTTTGTTGTTGCAGAACATTTTGTTTTGTCACTGTTTGCTATCATTCAGATTTTCCCTGAACATTTTTAAGATGAATTCCAGTGTCACACATTTGCAAAATACTCTTTTATTAATGAATGTTTCTTTCTGACAAAACAGATTTTGGTCATTTAATTTATCTCTGTAAACCTTTTACAGACTGTAAGCATATTTAAACATGATTGCCAAATTTTTTATTGCTGTTTTTTTACTGCATGAACAGTTCTTTTGTCTGTTTTGTTTGTCATAATTTAAATCCCCAGATTTTTATTATGACTTAATTAGTATAACAATAGATTTGTGTAAATTCGATTTTCCATTTGTTGTGCTATTTTTTTCCCCAATGTTTATACATATATATTTTTATCTTTAAACGTTATACAGTTTGTGAGACAAATGATATGTTGACGAATATCATGCAAAAATAGCTTTGTAAATAAGTACAAAAGACTTTTTGGGTTTGCTGTGGTTTGATTTTATATTTGTAAACTTGCTACAAATTGTAAGACCAGTTTCGAATGCTTTATCAATTAGCATACAAATTGATTTGTGTGAAGTTTGTTTTGCCAAAATATTTTTGCTGGTGTTTGCTACAGTTTTGAAACTTCCTGAAACTTCTGAGTTTGTCACATACTTGGAAGATTTAGGGTTTCCGTTTGTTTTGACAGAACAGTCTTACACCAGCGTTTTCTGTGATTTCAGTTTGCATTTCTAAACTTGCTGCAAATTGTCAAACAAATTGTGCATGCTTTAAAGATTGTCCTGCAAAATATATTTTCATTTGTTGTGCCTGGAAACTTTTTTCTAGTGTTTGCTTTTAATATATTTCTCTAAACTTTCAAAAGTTTCAACAGTTCAGAATACAACTTTTGTAAGATTTACCATCGCTTGCTACGCTTTTAATTGGCCTAAACTGACCAATTAGCTGAATTTAAGCGATTAGCACATGAAACAGCCTTCCGTAAACAAGATTTCTGCTTTGTTTGCCAATGTTTATGATGTAACATTGTTTACAGAGAAAGGCTCTTCTGCGTGGCTCTGGGTCGACTGGCACCTGTCTTGGCAGGAGTCTGGACTTGTTGAATGGATGGCAGCTTGGCTCTTTTGTGACTGGTTCTTGCCACTCGGTCTTGGTCCTTTTGCCCTTTTGTTTGCCCATGCCAGCCTTGCCAGATGCCTGGAGTCTTTGTAGTGGCACAGCGGTTATCTATTCTGAAGAGGGCCACAAACACACAGTCCTCCCCGTATGCTCCCCACGGCTCGACTATACTTCAGCTGTCGACCTGTGACTCCACCGCGGCCTTTGACTCTGCTATTGTTTGAGCGGTTTACCATGAAGAGGCCCTTACCGGCCCCTCACAATGAATCACTCTCTGCATTATCTCAAGAAACTGACAAAAGGCACTGGTGATCGATGACATTGTTTAGTTGTGAGTGTGGTGTGTGTGTGTGTGTGTGTGTGTGTGTGTGTGTGTGTGTGTGTGTGTGTGTGTGTGTGTGTGTGTGTGTGTGTGTGTGTTTTGAACCCATGGGGTGGGGATCACCGGCTGGACTCGCAGGTTTGGTTCTCAGTGAAGTTATCTTCTTTACTGAGGTGCATTAATGCTGCCTGCTGGTCTGCTCATGGGAATCTGTATTTTAAGTACAATTTTCAGACTGGTTGAGAGTGGCCTGCAACTCAAGCTTGTGTGTGTGTGTTTAAACACTGTCTGCTCAGATGCTGAGCGATCTGTTTTGCAAACACAAGCAGTATACTCTATGATACAAGCTCTCTTGCTGATGCAGAAAACATTTAATTATTTAGCATTTATTCACTCATTTATTTCCTTTGCATGCAATATTTCTCAGTTTGGTTCATTAATTGAGCCGTGCATAATGCGCGTGTGATTATAACAGGCTTTGCCTTATTTCCATGCAGCACAGTTAGTCTGGACTAAGTTTAAACCTGTCAGCCTGTGGAGCTCTCCGGCTCTGTTTAGAGAGTCAGAGATGACAGGAAGAGATGCTTGAGGAAGCTCAAGCAAGCTCAGGTTTGTTTTCTGAAGCTACACTTCAGAGAGAGATATTTTTTTTTCTGATTTTAGGAAGCGGTCATATCACATTTGGACCGGCATTGGTGTTGAATTGCCTCTAGATGGCTCCATGTAATGATATTAGTTTTCTTCTTTTGTTTTCTTAATCACAGCTTATATTATGACTTATGTTTGGTGGAACAGAAATAAGACACTTCATTAATAAATCCATACAGTAAAAAATGCGGTACATATATCAAATAAGATTTAAAGATGGGTTAAATGTGCTTAGTTGTCAGTGTCATGATGCAAAACTTAATCATCCCAAAAAAGCAAAATCAGATCTATGTCTTTCTTTCAATTTTGGGGTGAAATATGACCTGGATATGTTCTTGATTCACCCAGTTATGTAAGTGTCCCCTGGCTAATTATACTTAAGAATTAATCTGCAGTGAAATATGTCACTACCTGACAAAGACATCAGTTCGTTATTCATCTTCATTTCTTTTCCAATTGTGTGATAAGGTCAGCAGACACACTGATTATATTGAAGAATACTGATGTAGATAAATATGAGAGACTTTGCATTTTCAAACAAGAGGCAAAGCATTTGTGGCAGAGGAGTTTGGGTTGAGGTTTGCTGCTGAAATCTGGTTAAAAGCCAGAGCTTTATTCAGATGTTGCATCTGCAGTCGTCATTCACAGGTTCTACACTTTCCTGTTCCGTATATGCTTGTTTATTTCATATTTTGATATTTTCAGCTAGCAGAAAGATAGCTTGATTGAGCACGCTGTGTCGTATTTAAAACCCACTGCATAGAATTTTACATTATTCAGGACAGAAAAATACAGAAATAGAAAAAATAAGATTCCCTGTGTCAATAAATAACTTATTCACAGTTCATCAATTTACATATTATAAGTCAGTAAATTTCTCTTTATCAATCAAGAAGAAATCAGTATGGACTGATTAATACTGACGCTTTATTTCAGCTTTTTTGCTACATTTATTGTTTTAGCCATCTTTTACAAACTCATATTGCTTGAGAACTAGCTATAAAGGTGTGAAAATTTGTAAAAGACAGGAAGTGAATATCCGATTAGGTGCGGTGATCGCTGTAGCAGATGCACTGGATATTGAAAATGAGAAAACTGCTGTGGGACAGAGAGATGTCAGACATAACTGATGACTCGTCTGCCTTCTGATGGATTCTGGATGAGACTAGAATGAAAAAACTTCACTCAGCTTATCCTTAAATCAAAAAAACTCTCCTGTTGTAGATGGAGCCAGAGCGCTGGGATCAAAGCGTTCCCACTTTCCTTTTTCCCAGTCTATTCATTTATTTTTTTATTATTTTTTTGACAGCCATTCAAGTGTTTGTGCGTCTTCAAAGGGTTTATTCCTGGAAACACTGTCACTGAGGTGTCAAACCAACCTGTGGGTCACGTTTATATTTAGTTCCCATTAACTGTATTAAAGGGTTTCTCAATTGTGCCATTGTCAAGGGTCTTTTAAGCAAAAAATAGCAATTGAACAGAAGTTGATTTTCTCCCTGCAGAGACAGAGGCATTCCCTCTCTTTTCCATGGAGACAGCGGCCGCCTCAGAGAGTAAGACCCTCCACACGTTCCTCTGGCTTCCTGTCCACGTCTGCTGTTCCTCTGCTCTGTGCTGCTGCTCGCCAGTTATTACCAACCCTTCTACACAGATATTACTGATAGCAAAGTTAAATGGAGGTGTTCTTGTGATTACGTGTTTTGCAATGTATAGTTTACAAAAAACAAATCTGTCATTCGTTACTCATAAGAGTCCATTGTTGTTAAAGTGGTAGTTCTCACCAACAGATAAAAATTGTTATCATTTACTCACCACCATTGCTTTTCAAACATGTATGACTTTCTTCTGTGAACCTAGAAGAAATGTTGAATAATGGTGATAACTGTTTTGGTTCCCATTGACTTCCTTTATATTTTTTGTCCATGCAATGGAAATCAATGGGAACCAAAACACTACACTACAACTCCTTGGGTGAACTATCACTTTTACTAAAACTATTAAAAATCGCTTTTGTTAATTTAAATAATGCTGTAAAAAAAAAAAATATAGCAAGCAAGCTATATTGAAATATAACATTTAAAAAACTAATAAAATTAAAAAGCACTTAAAAATGACTAAAACTTGAAATGAAAATAAAAATAGAAAAATAAAAGCTAATTCAAAATGTTTTTAAATGGTTGTGATGTTCCAAACCAGGTCTTTTTCTTCTGTGTGAGGAAAAAGGAGATATTTTTCAGAATGTTTATGCTGTTCTTTTTCATACAAAAAAAATAAAATAAAAAATGCCTATACAGTCTTCTGAAGTCATATAATATAATAGTTTTGTATGAAAAACAGACCAGACTCACTGAAAAACTTTACCATCACACATATGCGTTCATGCTGTGGAAGAGAGCAGCTTGAATGTTCTTCAAAATATCTCCTTTTGTGTTCCACTGCAAACTTTTTGTTTATTTTATTTTATTTTATTTTATTTTAGGTGAAATATTTGTCACTAAATTTTGGAAACCTTGTCCGTGTCTTCTCGCAGCTCTCGCTCGGCCAGCTTTTCTTGGCGATTGTGGGAGGATTCGAACTCTCCTTTTTCTGTCTATCGCTGTCTTACTGAACCAGCTACTTTGGATAAGCTAGTGCTCGGCAGCTTTGCTGTCACTTAAAATGAATCGCTTTCTTTTACTAACTCATAGTTCATTATTTTTCGAATTTCTGCCAGTGTTTAATATCAGCCACACAGACTCATTATCCCCCAATTAAAATAATTTCTGTGCAGCGTTTTCAAATGCCTCATCACCTCCTCCATTGTCTTCATATTACATAACTCCACTGTTGTCCTGAAGAATTAGGAGCTGCTTCCACACATCAGTAGATTCATTAACTGCTAAGGACAGATCTTAATCTCATTGACTGGGATACAGCCTGTTTTTGATGTTATGAATTCATTTTTAGTGATTTAAATAATTATTGAATTTCCACACTAAAATGACAACCCAGACTGTGCTGATGTTACATAATCAGTGTCCTTTCAGTTACCGCAGCAGTCTGTCAATCAGTGAAAGGTGTGGACGTCGTGATCAGTGAATGCTGACTCAAAGAGAAGAGTTGCTTTCAGAAATATCCTGCTTGGCTAAATTGCATTGATATATTCAGATGCAAGGCAGAACTCCTACTTTTACCCTTATATCTTTTCAGACAGTGTCTTGTAGTCTGACATTTAACTGGTTGGACTAGTGATTGATGAGGGTGAATATATGAAATGACATCCTGGACATGTTGTTCTCTTGTTCTCCTGCATGTTTACAAGTTTACCTGTATGTCTTAGTGTTTAATTTCTTGGGTTTTTGGACTCTAGATTGTCTTTCATGGTTAAGCTTGAGTAGTTGAATGACACTCAGTTCACCTGTGACTGTATTGGTCAGGGCTGGTGCAACCAAATATTTTGCTGTTTCTTATTTGCATTATGCATGATTCTTATAACCTTGGGATGGTAGATGGTGTTTTCTCAGTCGGATTTGTTGCTGCATTACTGCTTCGTCTGCTCTGCTGGGAAATCATCAATGCAAAGTTTTAACATAAATCGCTGCTGCTTTTTTCACACTGCACTGTGTTTAGTGTCTTCATTTGGTTTTACTGTGTTTGTTTTTTGCTTACAGATTGAGAAGATCATGAACCTAATTGGAGCCGGCATCGACTTTTCCAAAGACCAGGAGTGCCCTGCCACAGGTATCTTTTTCCTTTAAAATAAATCAACCAAAAATAACAATTTTCAAATCTGATTCCAAAAAAAAACAAAAAAAAATAACAAATATCCAATTATACAGTTCTGGTGTTTTGGGTGTTTTGTTTTTGTTCTGTTACTTCTCATTGTACCCAAAGCTTTGGCCAAATACTACTGAAAAATCATGACCCTGAAAGCTTGGCTTAAAGGTGTGCTATAAATTAATTGTGCTTATAAATGGCTGTTGAGATGGCACCCTCACTTGAAACAGAGAAGAAAATTGTTTTGTTCTGTTACTTCTCATTGTACCCAAAGCTTTGGCCTTCTAGTTGTAGCTTACCATCAACTATCAAATTTTGTTTTTGTTCTGTTACTTCTCATTGTACCCAAAGCTTTGGCCTTCTAGTTGTAGCTGACCATCAAGTGTCTTCCCGGATTGTATGTTTTAAATGAGGATCTGCCTTTGCATCGGCTCCCCTATGAAATGAGACCTGACCAAGAAATCCAGCAATGAAACTCAATAACCTATTGATGGGCAAGAGAAAGACGAAGGCCAAGTCCAGAAGAGTTACACTAGTGAACAGAGGAAATGAGGTTGCCTGGTCCTTTAAATGGAGAATGAGAAATCCCAGTGTGCTGTTGAAGGACGAGGGGACACTTGAGAGTTAAATCAATGGACGCTGATACACTTGATGATTCCACCTTGGTGATGCATGACCTTGTTCTGTATGGAGGCAGCTTATTGACCTTCCTCTGGAATTAACCAGACTACAGCAATCGAGACCAGAGGGGCCGTCACGCTTGCTGTACCATTCGCTCCCGTTTGGCAACTCCTGCAGAAATGGATGGGAAAGTTGCTGTAAGCCTTGAATAAAGCACCCTTCTCACATCAGTGTATCTTAAAACCTGTAAACACCAATTTCAAGTGGTGTGTATCTCTGCAAGGGTCCTTTGTGTTCCAGCTGGGTTCACTGGCCCATATAAGTGCAAAGCCTAGCTAGAGGATCAGTCCTTCCTCTGTCCTTTGTCACATGGCGCTGCCTCTGACCTCATTTCCTGTTTCCTGCGGGCATCCTACTTGGACATGACTCTTGGTTTTTAATTTTATTAGTGGTGCTTACTAAAGCCAGCATTTGCTGCTACTGATGTTAGACATTTGAACAAAACTGTAAACAAAGTATTGTCCTGCGAAGGCCCTGCACTGTTTGTGCTTTTGATATAAATGATACCATAAATCATGTGGCTTGTTGAGGAGCAACTCTTTTATTCTAAGAACTCAGCCTTAAGATTTTTGGATAAGCAGTAAAATGGGAAAATAAATCTGGGGACGTTTTGTTCAAAGCCAGCAAACCACCATCTAAATACATTAGATAATACTCTAGCATGCTAATCTGGGTACACTTGTGACATTTAGCTAGTCATAATGCTTTTTTGGAATCTAAAGTGAGAAAATGTATCATCTTTTGAGCACTACGGAACTTTGACTTTGCATGCATCTTCTAATATGACTGGAGAACTCTGAAACTGGTGGTTTTGCAATTCATTTATAAGGCATTTGTCACATCATCAAACCAGTATTTCATTAATAAACTCCTCCAACGGGGTAGTTGGCAGGGTTTTTCCACTTTGTTTCTGTCTATGTGGATAAAGGTGCTAAAATATTAACATGCATGAGTGTCAGGGGAATTAGAAGAAGAACTGCCCTGCAGCTTGGCAGTAAACCCAGAGCTATGTCCTCCAGCCTAGAAGTTCTGCATATGCCTCTGTGTTTATACTTTGCTTTCTGGGTAAACACTGTTAAGCTTTGTTTCTTTAATCAATGCCTCTAATATTGTTATCATAGTCAACAATACTCTGACAAAAGAGTAATGGTCCCGGTTGGGTCAATGAACCGGACAAAGGTTTGATGAGTCCTTAGATAATGGACAGCAGGCCCGCATTTTCTTTTAGGGGAATAGAGAGCGAGGCAGGGAGGGGAGGCGACAGGGAGAGGGAGGGGGAGCAGGAGTGAGGGAGAGAAAGGAGAAGGAGCAGGAGCGCTGCAGAGCAGAATTGACAGCGTCCGGTTGAACAAGGAGACCGCACCTTCGGATTGCTGCTGCGTTTCTTACAACATCCAGACTCGTTTGCAACGCAAGTGTGTCAAGTTTTACCGGCATTCTCTGGAGCAGGCAAACACCCCACTGACCTTGCATTACTAATTCAACAGCAGCCGCGACGTCTCGAGGAACTAGATGATAATGAGATGTCTGCAACGTACTCTGAGGATTGACTGATGTGGGACGAGCACCCACTTTCTCTGTTTGGACTCCCTATAGGACTCTGGGAGACTTTGTCGTGTTGGAAAAGCAAGTCTTGTACTTTTGCAGTTGGGTGTTTCTGATTAAGTTGAATGACTCGGGTGGATACTACTTCTCATTGTTTTTTCCATTCGCTTTTGCTTTTAATTCGGTTTTGATTCCACCGATGTTTATTGGTGAGGCTTACATTTTGTGCCGTGTTCTGCATCTAAATTTAATCAAAGTCAGACATTCTTGTTTTGGAATAAAGCTGTTATCAAGAGTTTTATTTGAGCAAAGACTCAGAAGCTTTTTTGCTTTTGCCTACATGTCATGTACCTTTGATCCTGAGAATCACATGCAATGCAAGTCATGCAATCCTGCCTGGCTTTTTAGTAGCGCTATCGTAGGGATTGGATTAGAAGTTCATTTGCATGAGGAGTGCAGTACGCAAGTTAAGAGTTTCCAGGCTTACGGTAGAGTCCCAAAGCAATTTTTAGTCACTCTAAGGAGACCAGGAGATTGTGACAATCGGTAGACATTGCTTGGGAGTAATGACTGTTTGAGAAGTTTACTTGTGCATCTACCTCCACATGGACACCCATGAGAGAATACCAACTTTCAGTCATCTGATCCTCTACTGTGCTCTTCCTCATTAAACACCGCAGTCAATCAGGACTTGCAAACGTGGATCTGCAAACTCACGTTTCCAGGAACTAGCCTGTTTGGGATTAAAAGGAAACTGGATTGATTACAATGATGCACGTCATCTTCTGTGACTTTTTGGGTTGTGAAATCAAACCTTTGATTCATAGGGTGATTTCTGGGCTCAAATGGAAACTTTGATAATTGCTGATCTTGGCACCCAGTTGTACTTCATAGTAACCTCTCAAATGTAAATTGATTCGATATAATGTGGAGTCTAAATCTGTGATCAGTCCCAGCGTTGGGCCCCATCTTCTTCCCAAGTTCAGCTACAGCAAACTTCCTTCTTAGCAAGCGTGGTTTCGCTCCTGCTGTGGGAGCGGCCACACCTCTCGGCCGGGATCCTGTCGCCTCTGCCGTCTTGGTGTTTGTGCTCTCGGCACTGTTGGCCGAGGATGATGTGGCAGTGCCACGTCTCTTCCTCTGATTGCCGATGCTACCGTCTCAATGGTTTCTCGCTGCTCAAGCGCCTTCCTCTGTCTGCAGGTGGATCCGGGAGGCTGCTTGAACAGCCGGTCGGTGATTGGTTGGAGCATATAGGCCTTCCACAGTATGAGAGCAAGCTACTGCTCAACGGCTTTGATGACCTACGATTCATGGTGAGTAACTCCTACCTAGTTGTCTATTACAAATAAAAGCATTTCACTTTGCTACTCTACATGTACCTACTGTACCATGCTACCTAAAATGTTTCTATGCCATATCCTTTTTTTTATCAAATCTGATTGCCTTTAAGAAAATGATCAGACATTACTTGTCATCAAAGAGCTTTTGTATGTTTTGCATGCCAGTTTTGATTCTGGTGCTGGATCATGGCCAGTTACTTTGCTGATGCCTTCATGCAAACACTCAGAAATAGAGTTTTCTAGTACCTTGAATAAATAATCATTAAGTGTTTACAAGTATGCTGCCGTAGCAGAGCGGACCTGCAGCCAAGCGAACTTGTGTAGCAGCAGCAGAACTGTCAGCAATCTTCTTAAGCTGGGAGGTCAAATGAACAGTGAGTGTTCTTTGGTCTTTACGTGATTTGCCATAGCAAAAATATGCACTTAATCAAGGGGGATGTCCTGGTCTTTATCCTGGCCCTGAATGATCAATCATTAACAATGCTAAGTGGAAGTTTGATTTAGACAGAGCTCAATCACTTCCGATAACTGCACACTATAAACAACAGAAGTTTATAAAAACATTAGTCTCTGGAAAATAGGTTTTGACAATCTCTATAAAGAACGTGTTTTATTTATTTATCAAGTTTCATCACCAAGAATGACACCTCAATTTTTTTATTTTTTTTTGAGTAAAGGTGCGCTAATACTTTTCTAAGTGACTCTTTTGGTGAATTCCACCTGGTGGAAGATACAACAGGCCGAAAGATTTCTTTGAAAGGAGGCTCGAGTCATGTCTAGGGAGTAGGATATCATAGACTGGCATTGAGATCTTTCGAGACTAGGGCAACCTAGAACTGTTTTCTCAAGCAGTTTATAACAGTCTTTTCTCAAATAGTGTATACATATAGTTGCAATTGGTGACATTAAAGAAGCTCTTCTCTTTTTGGCTATGATTCATATGTTTTTAAGGATTCATATATTGGGACATGGCCCACAAACAGGTTCTTCACCAGATTGAGAAGCCCATGAGGCTTTATGAAAGAAGCCTGATGCCTTATAAGGGGCTGTGTTGTTTTTACCATGTGAGGTAATGAGGATTGATGGTGATGCAGTTGAAAGCCTCAGCTGGCCGAGGGAGGTGATGTGTGTGTTGTAAATCAGAGATACAGACGGGTCCCTGGTCGCCCTGTGTTCCACGCCGAGCGCCACCTCACTGCAGGAGTAATGAAGGTTTTATAGCCAAGCTGGTCAGCAGTAGGTGAGTGTGTGTGTGTGTGTGTGTGTGTGTGTGTGTGTGTGTGTGTGTGTGTGTGTGCGTTGTCCTGATGCATCATCTATCTCTGCAGGTCCTTCAAAAACGTCATTCTAGCTGTTCTTACATAGATAGAAAATGCAATATGAGGCTTCAATCCAGTAATACTTGCGGTTAGCTATTTGTAATGACTGAAGCCCAATTTATTTATTTGATAGCCAAAGAAAGTATACAAATCTTGTACGCACTTTACGCCAAATACTTTATTTTTTTATTTAATTTATTATATTTTAAAGAAATCAATACCTTTATTCAGCAATGACACCTTAATTTCAAATAAAGGTGACATTTCTAATTTTAAAAAAAGTCAAATACATGCTGTTCTTTTGAATTTTCTGTTTATCAATTATTCTGTTTTTTTCATTTTCATTTAATATTCCTCAAAATTCATTTCATTTTCCTCAAACATATTAAGCAGCACAACTGTTTTTAACATTGAAAATAAAAAATGTTATTAAATCAGCATATTATGATTACTGAAGGATAATGTGACACTGAAGACTGGAGTAATGATGCTGAAAATTCAGCTTTAAATCACAGAAATAAATTACATTATAAAATATATAGTAAAAAAAAACAGTTATTTAAAATTTATTTGTGAAAAAAAATTAAATACAGTAAAATATATTGCAGTTTTTATTGTATTTTTTTATTTAAGTAAATGCAGCCTTGGTAAGCAGAAGAGACAAATTAAAAACATATTTAAAAATATCTTACAGATGTCAATATGGAGTTATATATATGCCGTTGCATTTATTTTTATTCAGTTAGTCAGCTCATGATGCGACGCTGTGCTCAAAATCAGTGGCGTGGCATGATGCGGTCACATAATCACATAATAAGTCCTTTGGATTTGAGTGTTCAGCACAACTCCACAAAAACATTTCTACTGATACAGTAGAAATCCAGTCCAGTCTCTCTGCTGCATTCAGATGGCCTTGCCTGAATGCATTTGTGGACTTGTTCTGATTTATATATGCAGGATGAATAAATCTCGGCTGGACCGTACCGCTGTACTCTCTTACATACTTAACTCTGAATGTCTTAGTGGAGTGTAGTGAGGAATGAATTCAGCTTAGGTTTGTTTATATGCTGGTCTGTACCTATCACACTGTAGCCCAGCCGCATTGAGCTTCTTAAGAAAAAGCCTCAATTTCATCTCCATGCATTTGAAATTTCAAAAAAGGTCAGTCTTTTTTACAGTGAGCTGATTGGAAAGAGAGAGGCATGCATTTTTCACACGACTATTTTAATAGCTCAGCGGGTTTAGCATCTTGAGCTGTCGATGTGTTTAATAGCTGCAGGACGCTTTGAACATCACTGTACAGCTCCTTCCCGTTTTCCCCCAGTGCTTTTTGGAGATGAAGACTTCATCTTTCTGTGCTCTGACTCTGTTTTTCATGTCAGAGTGGAGGATTGAGTGTATGTTCTCTCTCAGATGATACTGGTTCATGAAGCTTTTTAACATGCCCAAACATGTTTTATTTCTTCTTCCAGAATTCTCCTCACTATATTAAAATGAGAGAGGGCTCAAGGTGGTGACTTTAAAGGTTGCTAATGCAACATAATGTTTATGGCACTAATTTAACATCTAGCCAACTTCAAAGAAGGAAGCTTTTATGTTTTTTTCTCAGATATCATCTTGCAGGCTGCCGTTAGCTGACAACTTGAGCCAACTGATGAAAAATTACTCTCATGAGCCTAGTTCTTTTAGTGCATCAGTCAAAAAGATTCTCCCAGGTCAGTTGGAATCGGACTGTTGGTGATGGAGTCATTCAGAGCTGTGAACCGAAAGTCAATTTTCTGACTTTTTAGTTGGTATAAAATGAACTAGGAACCATTCCTATATATGTTTTAGGTTTGTGAGACTTGCAACAGTTTATTTACTAACTTATTCATATAACAGTGTTTGTTAGTTCAAAAAGTCATGTGGCTCCTATCTTTTTTTTTTTTTTTTTTTTTTTTTTTTTAGTCTGGTTCCCCCTGAAAAGAATTGCATGTTGATTTTCATAATTTTTCTTTCATCAAAATGACTTTTTCTTTGGGACTGTTGTCTGCACTTGTATTATATATAGTTGGGTGTATGTATGTATATGTGTGTGTGTGTGTGTGTGTGTGTGTGATACTGTAATATATATATATATATATATATATCATTATATATATATATATATATATATATATAAAGAAATCACTATGTTTATTCACCACGGATGCATTAAATTAAACAAAAGTGACAGTAAAATCTTTACATTGTAAGAAAAAATTATCAATTTCAAATAAATGTTGTTATTTGGTACTTTCTTTTCATAAAACAATCCTGGAAAAAAATTTGCCGTTTCCACAATCATATTAACCAACCCAACTGTTTTCAACAATGATAATAAAAAGGTGTTACCAACTTGTGTTATGAGCCAAATCAGCATATTAGAATGATTTCTGAAGGATCATGTGACTCTGAAGACTGGAGTAATGATTCTGAAAATTCAGCTTTGATCACAGGAATAAATTGCATTTTAAAGTATATTCAAATAGAAAACATTTATTTTAAATTGTAATACTATTTCAATTTTTTTCATATTTTATTGTATTTTTAATCAAGTAAATGCAGCCTTGGTGAGCAAAAGAGAATTTTAAAAACATGAAACAATTAAAAACCCAAAACTTTTGAATGCTGGTATATTTGCCAAATAGCTATTTACAATATCCATTTACACTACTTTGGAAAATACTTTGCAATTGGCCTAAATTTGGTCAGAACTGATGCAAGTGTTACTCTGTGTTCATTTATTTGGAGAACATACATTTGTAAAATGGGATTTCAGAATTCACATCTCTTCTTTACCCAATGTGGTCATGCATATTAAAGACTTTCTAAAAGTCAGATCTGGAGCAGTTTACTTGCTGTGCTAGAAAGAGACACGTCTGTGTGTTCACCAAGGCATGGTGGTTTCCCCATTACCCTCCTTTCCCAACTAATCCCAAATGCATTTGCATGGAGATGGAGTGCAGGAGTAAGACTCTGAGGTCCCGCTTTCATTTGGATACCTGTGGTGAGGTCATCTTACATCTCTCCAGAAGTGCATTAGCTCCCATATCCCACTCTGCTCCATCTTCACATACTGTCATCATCCCTGATTTCCACTTCTCCTAGAATCACCCCAAAGCAGGCGACCGCCTTTGATCAATTTTATCAAAAATTTAAAAAATAATTTAGAATATAACGTCTTTAAATCTCATCAGGTCTCAGCGTCCAATTTGACTTTAATATGTTGCTATTTTTACTCATGCTTGAGTATTAAAAGGCATTTAAAATTAAAGGAAAATCCGAGGACACAGTGGATTTCAAGAGGTGCATTATGGGAATAGTAATTTGCTGATGTCAGATGTGAAAGGTAGAGGCATAATATTCAGTTAAACAGGTTAATTAAGTGTGTTTATTACATCCATTTGTTTCAGCAGAGCTGAACTGCTGCTGTTGTTCTCACAGGTATGACAACCTAGTTTGTTCAGCGTTTTTTGGACAGGGAGCGACACGGAAGTTTAAATACATTATGAAATTCATGAAATTATAAATTTGGTTTGAAGAATTGTATCTCAATGTTTTTAAGCCCGCTGAGCATATGCAGTGTGAATTACATTCATATTTTCACATACAGAAAGGTTAGCCAATCAGAAAAATGTCATTTACATGCAGACATTTAAAGGTACAATAGCAAAAACAAAATGATTGTTTTTGGTGCAAGAAAAACCTGAAAATATAATGCTGCAGAAGTCTTAAGGCTGGAGGATGTTGGCATTCTCCTCACCACTGACCCCGTGTGCAACCAACTTACAAAGTCACTCAAAGGGAGGGTGAGAAGTGGAATTAGCTTTACATTTGGGGTCAGTAAATGGTACTTCAGATGATCAGATATCACCGCCTGTGCCAGCTGCATCTGTAGTCTGTGTGTGTGTGTGTGGTCCTGGTTTTCCCAAGCAACAAGAATCGCGATTTGGCGGTTAACCGACAACCCCCCCCACCCCCTCCCCCCCCCCCCCCCACCCCCCCCCCCCCCCCCCCCCCACCCCCACACACACACACACACACACACACACACACACACAACACACACACAAAAAATACCCCGGCGGCCGCTCACACACTCAGCTTGTAATGGAAATGCATACAATCTATGCCCTATAGTCCTATATAAGAATCCATTATCAACAAATAAAAAAACAACATGACCAGTGCAATGTTCACATCAATCTGTATTTTGTAGCCTATGCCCTATAGTCCTATATATTATGCTATTATCCTTATTTTCCATTTCTTTATTTTTTATTTAATCTATATTTGCCATCTTTTCCATCTTATCTTACTTATCTCACCGAACACCACACACAATAAAAAAAAAAAAAAAAACGCAAAATACTATTATAATTTCAAAATGAACAAAGAACAAAGTAAATCGTCCGCACGATTTTGCAAATCGAGGGAACGAACTAGTAAATTGTGCGCATTATTTATAAATCGAGGGAACGAATTAGTAGCCTAAATCGTGCTCACAATCAGAGCATTGATTGGCGTTTCCATAAGTTTTGCCCAGTTATTTACAGTAGGCTATTTTATATTTCGTTATTTTGTTTCGTATTCGCTTTGAAAATGTATAGCCTAATTATTACATCATAAACATATTAACAATAATATGAAATAACATTTATTTATATAAATTTTTTTCGATATCGTTTCATATTCGCTTTGAAAAATTATAATTATTATAAACATTAACAATAATATGAAATAACATTTATTTATATACCTTTTTTTTCGATATCGTTTCGTATTCGCTTTGAAAAATTATAATTATTATAAACATTAACAATAATATGAAATAACATTTATTTATATAACTTTTTTTTCGATATCGTTTTGTATTCGCTTTGAAAAATTATAATTATTACATCATGAACATATTAACAATAATATGAATTAACATTTATTTATAGATTACTTTTTTTCGATATCTTTTGAGTTTAATATGAATTATACAGCAGGTTTTGTCACCGTTTGCAACCCTTTATTATGTAGAATAAATTGTTCAAAGTTTCAACAAGTTGCGTTTGGACGAGTGCGTTTATATCCACGGACTGTTACCTGAAAAACAACCTCTAAAGAAAGCAGAATCGAAGTTTAGCACAACTCACCAGAACTAAGCAGTGTTGGGGCAGGTTGTGCTCGACTTGCTCTCTCTGGAGCTTTTACTTCTGCCAGCTCTGGGAGAAAGCTGCGCTGAGATAATGTATGGTCAGGCTCATGTATGGCATCATGTTTACGCTTGACCACATATCAGTTGTCACTGAGAAATAATCAACGTATTTTAAGTCCTGTATTATGCCGTCCTTCACTGACAGATACTTTTCAGGGATTGCTGTTCGAGAAAAGTACTTTCGGTCAGGAAGTACATATTGCTTATCAAATGTATGTAGCATGGCTTTGAACGCTGGCTTCTCAACGGTACGGAATGGCACCATTTCTTCAACCAAGTAACGAGTCACGCTATCGGTAAGTGCTCGCCACTGATTACTGCCTCTTTGGTACTTCGCACCTCTCGCAAAGGCCTCGGAGACTCCCAACTGTTGCTGCTGGCCTGAGGTTGTAGCTAAGGTTGGTTTGCTGCTGATGCTCCCAAGTCCGGCAAACGCCACAGGATGGTTAATTCTCAGATGTGATCTTAAATTAGTTGTATTTCCTCGCGAGACGGATACTTTTGTGCGACAAATACGGCATACTGCCTTGTCCAAATTCACCGGCTGCCCCTTGTCATCTCCCTCAAAGCCAAAGTGTGCCCAAATAGGCGACACAGTATTTGGTTTAGACCCTAAATTCGTGGCCATTTTTTTGAATAATGTCAGCTAGCGCTGTCAACGGTTATTGCCTATACCATATGAAGTGATAGCTACCGGTAGGCCTACTTGCAATTAAAATCTAACTAACTCCAACTGTTTAAGTTACGCTATTGTCTTTTATGCACGTGTTTGTGTGTATTTAATTTAACATTATCTGTAAACATTACAAGTACTGAAACATGACTAGCGGTTAATTAAAAATCAGACACACACACAAAAAAAATCCCCCATATGTTTAATGGACTGTCCCTCCCTTACGCAGGATGCGGGCTTTTTCCCCAGAAGCCCTTGAACATAGGACTCATGGAAAAAGTAAATTATTAGCAAAGATGAATGTGTTTATAGTTCAAATCACACACCATATGCAGTTCTGTAACTTTCAGCAAAAAAAAAATAAAAATAAATCATGTGCGGTGATGACCTCACACCGCGGTAGGCATCTCATTAATGCGGTATTGCGGTGATGCGGTTATCGTCACACCCCTAATTACCAGTAAATTTTGACCATGTGGGTACATGTTTTTGGTCTCCATGAGGAAAATGTCTTGTAAATCATACAGAATGAAATGTTCTGAAAATCAAAAAATGCAGAAAGTTTCGTGTGAGGGGTAGGGTTAAGCTAAGGGACAGAAAATACACTTTGCACAATATAAAAACTATAACTTTTATGGAATATCCCCATAAAACCCGGAAACCAGTGTGTTTGTGTGCGAGAGAGACAAAGAGAGACTGTGGACATACAGGTGATTTAACAGCAAACACCAGAAATGTGATCGCAAATGAATTGTATTTTAACTATTTTTTGTATTATTTTGTAACTATATTTTTATTTTTATTTTTAAAGTGATAGGTCTTTTTGCATATGTATACAGTACTGTGTATTTACTTAGTTATATGTTTAGTAAGATTTTTATTTAACTTAAAAAAAGTAAAGAAATTAATACTGTTATTCAGCAAATTTGAGTTAAATTGATCAAAAAGTCACCGTAGAGACATTAGTCATGCTACCAAAGATTTCTGTTTCAAATACAAACAGCATGTTTCACAGTTAGTTGATAGCATTGGCTATAAATCAATTATTTGTGCAACCATAAAATATGGATATTTTTAAAGAAATATTTTAACTTTCGTATTTCATATAATATATTTAAGAATGAGTAGTTAATCATTGGTAATTGTGGTGGCTGATTGGTTCACATTTACGTTTGTCATAAAATTTAAGAGCACTTTATTTTTTTCTTAGCTGGTCTTTAATTTTGTATTATAGGCTATAAATAAAATGTGAAATGTTTTATAGAGAATAAATTGATACGTCAGTTCCCTTTAAAGTTGTGTCATTATCAGTGTCTTAAAACAACCACCAAACTATGAGTATCAGCAGATGTTGTCTTAAATAATTGGATATTGGCTCACAAATGTTGTATCAGGACATCTGTGTTTAAACGTGTTATTAAGTGGCTTTTTCTGCACATGGATTCATCAGTGACCCAGAAGTGCAGGTGCTCTGAACTAGCAGGCGTTTAATTGGTGCTTCTGAATAAGGCATCACTTGATGTCATTCACATGATTGCTAGCGTGTGAAATTATTATGAATACCTCTGTCGTCATAAAGCATTTGCATCATTCCTCAAAGTTGATTCAAGTTCCTCTACATTAAGGAGATTTCCACTGGGGATCTCCACGGCTCCGAAGCGCACAGATTTCTTTTGATTGCTCGTACGCTGCTGCTGGAATAGAGCTGTTGTTTTGTGGGCTTCACTTATTAGGGGCTGATTTTCTCCTCTGCCATCATGAGGAATCTCTCCACAGCTGGAATCAAAGTTTTATTCTCAGATGTCTTTGTGAAATTGGATAGTTCTAAAAAACATTATTTCTTTGCAAACTCTCCAAAGTCTCTGGAGCTGTGAGTCATATAAGCTTTTATTACTGCTGTTTGCTAAGGCAAACATCGCAGTTACATGCTTGTGGTTTGGGATTTAAACGCAAAGTATAAAAAATCTTGCTTGTGGTTCGAACATGAATGATACCTGAAGTCAATGACAAAATGATGCAGAAATATGACACAATAGTTAGCTAAAGATAGTCTGATAATGCAACTCGGTGTAGTGTCCAAATACATTTTCGAGCAACTGAATATGCAACCTCCATTTGTTTCATTGTCACATTATCCCATTCATACAAGAATAAACCATGTGTGCTGTTCTCAGAGATCTGATTTCAGTCTATACTGAAGGCTGATAATGAGAGAAGAAGAGTTAAGTGGATTGGAGAAAGAGCGAGCGAGAGATAAAAAGTGGACGGAGACAGATTGATCCACCTCACCGCTTCTGCATTCAGCTGCCGTTTCTTCACTCTAAATGATTTGGGCAGTTTTACTCCAGCTTATTCCCCATCTGCCTCCCTCCTCACTTTATCACAGAATGAGCAGATGAGACTTGAAGTGGTTCAGATCGCTCATGTTTGAGCGGAGTGAATGATGACGGACAGTGACGGGGTTTTTCTGTGTCTGTGTAGATATATTCATCCGAGCATTAGATGTCTCTTAGTTGATCTGCACCTTCCTTCAGTGTCTGTCTTGGATCAGAAAGTGTTAGTTTGATGCACAGGACGTTTATGATTTTTACTCATGGCACAATTTTCTTGCACCAGCCAAAACTGTATGACTTACAGTTCTGCCTGTCCACCGAGAAAATCACAGCCGATCAAAATGTGTTTGATGTTTAATACAGAGTTAAGGGGGCAGGATTTTGCAACAATATTTTACTGTAGGCTAGTTAGGACTAGAACTCTTAACGCTGATAATCGATTAACAGCAGACGTAATCACTTATATCTCTATCACACTCTACATTATTAGGACACTGCGATGAGCTTTTGATTATTGTCTCTTCTTTTTTATTGGTTTTATTTCGAGTATTTTTTTTTTTTTTTGCAATTTATTGTATTCTTTGTTTTAGTAGCTTATTTTTTGTGGTTTGCTTTTTGTTGCTCATGATATTGGTTTTGTTTATTGGTTTGGTTGGCTTTTTTCTTGTTAGTGTTTTATTGTTTTTTGTGGTTGGCTCTGTATTGTTTTTGTAAGTGTGTGTGTGTGTGTGGTTTGCTTTTTGTTGTCAGTGTTTTATTGGTTTTTTATTTTGTGGTTTGGTTTTTGTTGATTTTTATTGGTTTTGTTTTTGAGTTTTTGTTTCGCTTGTGTTGGTTTTGTGGTTTGCATTTTGATTGTTGTATTTTGGCTTTGTGTTTGAGTTTTTGTTTAGCTTTTTCTTGTTTTTTTTCTTGTTAGTGTTTTATAGATTTATTTTGTGGTTTGCTCTTTGTTTTCAGTGTTTTATTGTTTTTGTTTTGTGTTTGAGTTTTTGTTTTGCTTTTTGTTTTTGGTTGCTTGTGTTGATTGGTTTTTTTTTTTTTTTTTTTTTTTTAATCTTCTTCTTTTTATTATTTTTTTTTTTTTGTTTTTTTTTTTTTTTTAATTTTCAAGTATGGTAACCCATTTTTTTTTTTTTGCACATGGTTTATATCCAGCCTTATTTTATCATGGGTATTTTTCTCACTTCCTCCACTTTTTTGTAGTGCTAAAATTCTCATGTTTAAGATTTAATTTTTTTGTAGTGCTAGTTTTGGTATGGTTATGATTTAATTTTATTCTTGGTTTTGCAGTGAAATGCTCTTGTTGAAGTGGGGATTGCATCTGAATGATTTTGTTTCAGTGTGTCTCTTTGTTAGAATGGACTCTCTCTCACAATCGGTACATAATGACAGCCAGTGCTCAGAGGAGTGATTATTTTCTCCACAGCATACAGTTTGTGCTTCATGTAATGTGTACAGGCAAACACAGAAGCACAGTTTGTTGGGCACTGTAAATCACATCTCAAAACACAGCACTCACTTGCTGTAAATTCCTGTCATGCACTGTCTGTCCGAATCAAGTTTATTATATACTAGATGTCATTTGATTGATAGACACTTCAGGTGCATGAAGGGTCATGCACAGTGTTTCCTGCTAAATGAATGGAGTATATAAAGGGAGTGTGTGTGTGTGTGTGTGTGTGTGTGTGTGTGTGTGTGTGTGTGTGTGTGTGTGTCTAGTTGTGAGATCAGCACCTCAGATTGCTCTCTTCGCTGTCTTACATCGATCGCTCAGATGCTGCTGTGCTGGACACACAGTGTTTAGAGTATATGGCATTGATCAATGAAGAAACATGAAACACACACACTCATGCGCACAAACAATGTGAGATGTGTGCCCCTGTCCTACCCCATATATATTATGTCCTCAATCCATAAAGTGGAGACCTTCTGTATGTTTATTGTTTAAAGTAGATCTGGTTTAGAGATGGTGCTTTGCAGTACATTGAATTTAACCTTGTTTTTTCAGACAAAAAAATACATTTACCAAATGGTGCATTATTGCCACACACTATTGATATGGGCTTGTGCAGTTAGCTCGTGTATTGTGGCATTGTGTATATTATATTTTTATCTTGTTTTTCACATGAGAGGTGTGTATGTATGTTTGTGTAGGGAAATGATGTAATGGAAGAGCGAGACCTGAGAGAAATTGGCATCACGGATCCGGCACATCGCAGGAAGATCCTCAGTGCTGCACGTTCTCTACCAAAGGTTTGTGCAAGTCTAAAATGCTTTGCAGAGGAGTCTCACATGATGCTAATAATCACTTTATGCCCTTAACAGTATTATTTTGTAAGATTTTCATCATTTTAATAATATCTGTTGTTTGTCTGTACTGGGTCTGAAGTTCGTTCTGTTGTTTTGATGTCTGCAGGTGAAAGCATTAGGCTGTGACGGGAGCACGTCCCTCGCTGCGTGGCTGGACGTCCTGGGTCTTCAGGAATACCTGCAGAACTTCCTGTCCAGCGGCTATCGCACGCTAGAATGTGTGAAGAACCTGTGGGAGCTGGAGATTGTCAATGTGAGAATGTGATACACTCAAACATTTACAGTATAGACTTTTTTTGTTGTTTGTTTTATATCAAGTATTATATTAGTATTTACATAGTTGGCTTTTACTTTATTTTTAAAAATTCAATTACTTGACTCTGAATTATTCGGTTGAGAGCAGGGTTTTTATGTTGCTTAATAGACTTTGTGTAATTTTTGCCTTTGCGTGTGGTTTTAGGTGCTGAAGATCACATTGTTGGGCCACAGGAAAAGGATTATTGCATCATTAGCTGAACGGCCGTATGAGGAGCCTCCGGTCAAACCACCCCGCCTCTCTCAGATCAGAGTAATATAATAATATTTTATGATATCACACATTCTAGAATAGATTTTAGGCTTTAAGTAGACCACTAGGAGTAAACAAAAACAAGACTCTGAGGGTGGATTTACAGTTTGTTCAAAACGTAGTGTTTTTTGTTGTTGTTGTTGTTGTTGTTGTAGATTTGGTCTCTATGAAAATATTATCAATATTTTGGCAAGACAAATTTATTAATTTTGCTGAAATGGCATATGTAATTTTAGTTGACTATAATAATTTGCAAAATGAGAGAAACAAAAAAAAAGTCAAACTGTAATAGACCAAATATTTGATTTAATTTAATTATGTTCAAAAAAAATTCAAAAGTTGGGTTTGTTAATTCAAAAGATTTACAATTGGGTCACGTCTTATTTTTTTGCAAACTGTGCCTTCCAGAGTTTTAGTTTACTAGAAATCTGCAAGATGTATTTTGTGTTTCCTCTGCTCAATCATCCAGGTCCAAAACGGTGTTACATACTGAACAGACCGCATTCCTGTCTTTCACAGAAGGGTACTGAATGAATCTCACAATGAAATACCCTACACAAAAAAAACAAAAATAAAAAAATAAAAAAAACAAAAAAAATCAAAAAAATAATTAAATATTAAAATACAAAAAAAAAATAAACAAGGTTCTAAGGTTCTTTTAAGGTTGCATTTCCCTGGTTTTTCTCTTATATTTTTGAACAAGCCTAGAAAGTACTTTCCACAGATATTAAAGTGTTCCATACCACCCTCACATCTTAAAACTATCACAGCATCTTACTGTATGTCATCAACAAATGGAAGAAAGAATAGAATCTGAGAATGAACAACAAACGACATGAAATTAACCAAGCTGTGGGTAAAAGTTGCATATTTTTATAAAGTAATTGCTGAGGTGAGATACAGTACATGATGCCAAATAGGACATTGCAGAATCACACACAAGGTCTTAATATCATTTAAAAAAAAGTCCAGGATTTCTTAAACTAAACTAACTAATATTATGAAATTATGCTGTTTTTTTAAGTTCTCTTAGGTAATTATATTTCTCAGCAAATGCTTTCAAAGAAATGTTAATCTTTCAAAGAGTTTTTATCTAAAGAAAACTTTATAAACCTCATGTATAAACATGTTAGTCATCATACAAATAGCAAATGAAGCTGGCATAATATTAAAAACTTTCATTACTATAATTCAAAATAAAACAACATAAATTATTTTTTGTAAAAAAAAAAAAAAAAAAAAAAAGAAAAAACCTTATGTGAAATTCAGTTTAATTCCATTCTCTTTGTCCACTAGAGATTTAGAGGAAGTGTAATGATTTCTGTGTGTCTTCCTCAGCTCAGTCTCCCAGGTTGAAAACAGTGTGTCTTATTGAACAGACTGCAATTCTGTCCCTCACGGCCTTATTTTTATTCACAACAAATGAAATCTGGCATCAGCCCTGATTACAGTCTATAACAAAGTGCAGTATACTGTAATCTCTCTCTCTCTCTCTCTCTCTCTCTCTCTCTCTCTCTCTCCCTCCCTCCCTCCCTCCCTCCCTCTCTCTCTCTCTCAAATTCAAATGAGCTTTATTGGCATGATTTGCACAGTATTGCCAAAGCATTGTACATTACATGAATATGGAATAAACAATTATATCATACATAAAACAAAAACAGATCTGTAAAATAATTAAGTATATGTATAATTTCTTTTCATTCTTTTTTTTCCCTTTTTTTTCAAATAAGTAACAAGAAAAATATTAAAGACAAGACGAGACAAAAAAAAAAAAAAAAACTTTGCACAACAGTACATGTAAGAAATGCTCTTGCTTCAGTTTTGTCCACTGGCTGACAGTCTTAGTTTGTGACAGGCTGATACATATCTCGCTGCTGTTGTGATCATTTTGGAATTCTCCCCTGAAATGTGACTTAATTTTTCTGTATTTGGTAATGCCATAAAATTTGGTTTAATTTGTTGGAATTTGGGGAAATCTGCAGCTCTAATGTTGTGATGGTAATCACGGTGCAGTAAGAAATGCTCTTTCTGTGAGCACAGTGAACACATCTGCGTTCTCGCGGCTGCCATCTCTGTCTGTGTCGTCCTCTCTCTAGAGCCAGACAGTGATCACTTAGTCTGTAATTTGTAAGTGTTTTTCTTAGTTTGGGATCTTTTACACAGCTCAAGTATTCTGCTGGTTTGTAGTCTCATTTCAGCTCTAAATACAGCTCCATTTTCTTTTGTAATTTAGTGGCATCTTTCCAATAGGTAATGTAATGTTGTTTTTGTAACTGTGTGGTTTGGTTGGGCCGGATTGTGCTGTGCTGGTTTGAGCACCAGCTGTAGAAGTGCACTCTTCTGCAGGTTCTGCTCCTGACACTGCAGGGCTGAATACTAATTAATAATGGGTACTGTCCTAATTCAGCTCTGCACGAGTTGTTTGGGGTTGCTCTGTTAACTTTTAAGATGCTTTTACATATTTGGGTATGCATAATTTCAATTTCTTCTTTTTCCCATTTGGAGAAATCTTGGGTTTTTAGAGGTCCCCATATCTCACTGCCATAAAGTGCAATTGGTTCGATTATTGATTTAATAATTTTTAGCCAGGTTTGAATTGGAATTTCATGTTGAATTGTATTTGTGATCATGTAGAAGACTCTCAGTGCCTTTTGTTTTCAGTTCATTCACAGCCAGATTGAAGTTCCCTGTTGAGCTGATTTTTAGTCCCAGACAGGTGTATTCATGGGTGTGTTGGAGGACCTGGTTTCCTGCTCTGAAAGCGTATTTATTTTCCTTACACCTGGGTCTTTTTAGAAAAATCATTATTTTAGTTTTTGATAGGTTGATTTTAAGAGCCCATGTTTGACTGAATCTCTCTCTCTCTCTCTCTCTCTCTCTCTCTCTCTCACACACACACACACACACTCTCCTCTCTCTCTCTCTCTCTATCTCTCTCTCTCTCTCTCTCTCTTCCTCTCTCTCTCTCTCTCTCTCTCTCTCTCTCTCTCTCTCTCTCTCTCTCTCTCTCATTTCTGAGCAAGGACATCTTTCTGGTTGTCTGATCTCCCTCATTGAATGCTTCTTTTGCAGTGTCAGGATCTCATGTCCCAGACCTCGTCTCCTCTCAGTCACTCAGACTCCTACACGCGCTCCATGGATCCCCTGTTACCTGCTGGTGATTCTGGGAGGAGAAGAGGTCCCGACTCGGAATATGACGTGGCTGTTCGACAACGGCCCAGTGACAGACCACAAGTGAGTCAGACTCCGACAATCCTTCTTTTTCTGCTCAAATCATACACATTTTGGTCAGTTTATCCTGAAAGCGTGTTTCCTTCCTAAAGGAGAGATTTGAGGAACGTCAGCGGGAGCCTCGCTTGACCTTACGACCCCCGAGTCTGGCTGCGCCGTACACACCGGTCCAGAACTGGCACCATCAGCCCGAGAAGCTCATCTTCGAATCATGCGGTTACGAGGCCAACGTAATAATTTTTCTATCATAAAACAGCCCCTTTATATAATAATAAAGTCATAATTCATATTTAGGTGATGGGTTATGAAATCATCCGAACCTTTGATTGTGTTTAGATAATGTGATTTAACTGTTTGCTTTTGCCAGCTGAGACCAACTGAATTCTCTCTCTCTCTTAACCGGTTTGTCCCGACTCTGCAGTATCTGGGCTCGATGCTGATTAAAGAGCTAAGAGGAACAGAGTCAACGCAGGACGCCTGTGCTAAAATGAGGGTAGGTGTTCACAGAGTCGTTGGCCAATGAGAGCTCAATGTCTCCTGTGAGGAGTCACGCCAGGACACTGAGATTATTATTATATTCTGGAACGGGCAGCAAGCAGCACTGTCAGGGAAAGTGCCACCCTTGCGAGTCCTCTACGGGGCACTAGCGCAAAAAAGGACAGTTTCATAATATACGACTAACAAGGTCTGTCCAAAAAGTGGAAAATGGACTTCCGCTTCATCGCACTGTCCTGTGTGTGAGAGACAGACTGCAGATTTGCACTTCAAATGCTGTTCTGATAAGCAGCTGTTTATGTTGGCGTTTAAATGGTTAAATAATCAAGCAGAACTGTTTGCTCAGCCGGTCAGTGCAGAGATGCAGTCAAAATAAGCCGTCTAGTCAGTTGGGCCAGGCACTTAATGAAAAGACCAAAGCATAAACAGTCAGAACTAACAAATGTTTTCTTTGAGTAAATGTTAAAAAAGGGCATAAGAAATCTGTCCCTTAAACATTAGCATTGGCTATTGGTGAATCTCACAATGAAACTGGTCACATCTCACCCCTAAATATTAATGATAATAATAATAAAACAACATTTTAAAGACCACTAAGGCTTTTAGCATTATGACATTTATTGTCATGATAATTAAGTACTCCCTTTCCCCTCAATTTCTCATTACCATAATGTAACATAGTAATTCATTATTTGTTTAAATTGATATTTAATTATAAATGAGTAATAATGATAATAATAATAACAATTTTAAATGTAGTACAACAAATACTGTCATGGTGCCTAATACTATTTTTAAATATTATGTTTACTGTTTAGTTTGTTTTTTATCAATTTTTCATATTTATTTATTTGTTTGTTTTTAACAGCAGTAGTTCTATTTTTTTTTTTTTTTTTTCTTAACAAGCATTGTATAATATATTTTTTTTTTTTTTTTCCCCCTGTAACTGTGACAAAGCTGCTTGTTTGCAGATTTCAGGACATATAAATTTAATTAACTATTCATTTTGTCCAGTTTATGAATAAAAAACGGATATTTTCTTTTTTTTTTTTTTTATATGTTTTTAGTATTCATTTAAATACTTTTAAACTAACCTGTGCCTATTTTTGAATTTAAATACTTTTAAACTAACCTGTGCCTATTTTTGATGTTTGCTGAGGCCCACCAGTGGGTGCCTACTTTACAGTAATGAAAATGTTGGGACAAAATGTGTCATACAGTCAGTCAGTCAGTCAGTCAATCAATCCATTTGTATTTAAATATTCCAGGCATTATATTAACCCTATATGATGTAAAACACATTGACAAACATCCTATAATACTCTCTCTCTTTCTCTCTCAGAGGTCAACAGAACAGATGAGGAAGATCCCCACCATCGTCCTCTCCATCACATATAAGGGTGTGAAATTCATTGATGCTGCCAACAAGGTGATGACATCATCCTCCTCTGTCGTTCACCCCAGACAGATAAATAAATTGCAAACATTAATTGTTAATTGTTATTCTAAAAAACAGCATTATAAAATATTTTGGGTAGTTTTGAGAAACTGATTTCAGCAATGAGATTGTCTGTCGGTCTGTTTTATCATCCATCCATCCATCCTTCCACCCAGTCCATCTGATATTCTATGCCATCCCTCCACCTCATCCTTCCAATCCAACACATCCATTCCATCCATCCAGTGCCATGCCATCCCATTCCATCCACCCAATCTATCCTATCTGTCCATCCCATCCATCATGCCTCCCTCCATCTCTCCAACCAGTCCATCCCATCCATCCACTTACCCAATCTATCCTATGCCATCCTTTCATCCCAGCCTCCCAATCCAACTCATTCATCCTATCCGTCCATCTAATCCATCCATCCATCCATCCATCCATCCACCCAATCCATCCCATGCCATCCCTCCAACCCATCTATCTAATCCATACATCCACCCATCCATCTCTCTCTCAATCTATCCCATCCACCCAATCCATCCAATACTATCCCATGCCATCCCTCCATCCCATCTTTGCAATCCAATCCATCCATCCAATGCCATGCCTTTTCATTCCATCCACCCCAATCCATCTTATCTGTCCATCCCATCTTTTATCCCACCCTCCCTCCCTCCATCCATCTCTCCAACCAGTCCATCCCATCCATCCACCCAATCTATCCTAATCCAACCCATCCATAATATTCGTCCATCTAATCCAGGGGTGTCAAACTCAGTTCCTGGCGGGCCACAGCCATGCAAAATTTAGCTTCAACCCTAATTAATCACACCTGATCCAGCTAATCAAGTCCTTCAGGCTTATTTGAAAACTACATGGTATGTGTGTTGGAGCAGGGTTGGAACTAAACTCTGCAGGGCTGCGGCCCTCCAGGAACTGAGTTTGACACCCTTGATCTAATCCATCCATCTCTCTCTCAATCTATCCCCTCCACCCAATCCATCCAATGCTATCTCATGCCATCCCTCCATCCTATCCTTCCAATCCAACCCATACAATCCTTCCACTTGATCCATCTTATCTGTCCATTCCATCATCATCCATCCCTCCCTTCCTCCATCCATCCATCTCTCCACCCAGTCCATCTACCCAATCTATTCTATGCCATCCCAGGCCCCCAATCCAACCCACCCATCCATCCATCCATCCCTTCAGACTTGACTCAGACACCAGGTTAAAGACTTAAGACTTGACTCAGACTCCAGGTTAAAGACTTCAGACTTGACTCGGACTCCAGGTTAAAGACTTAAGACTTAACTCATACTCCAGGTTAAAGACTTCAGGCTTGACTCGGACTCCAGGTTAAAGACTTCAGACTTGACTCGGACTCCAGGTTAGAGACTTCAGACTTAACTCATACTCCAGGTTAAAGACTTGACTCGGACTCCAGGTTAAAGACTTCAGACTTGACTCAGACTCCAGGTTAAAGACTTCAGACTTGACTAAGACTCGTGACCAAAGACTCAAGACTTGACTCGGACTCCAGGTTAAAGACTTAAGACTTGACTCGGACTCCAGGTTAAAGACTTAAGACTTGACTCGGACTCCAGGTTAAAGACTTCAGACTTGACTCAGACTCCAGGTTAAAGACTTCAGACTTGACTAAGACTCGTGACCAAAGACTCGGACTCAGGTTAAAAGACTTAAGACTTGACTCGGACTCCAGGTTAAAGACTTCAGACTTGATTCGGACTCCAGGTTAAAGACTTCAGACTTGACTCTGACTTCTTCAGACTTGACTAAGACTCCAGACCAAAGTTAAAGACTTGACTCGGACGGGTTAAAGACTTAAGACTTGACTCGGACTCCAGGTTAAAGACTTCAGACTTGACTCAGACTCCAGGTAAAGACTCAAGACTTGACTTGGACTCCATCTTAAAGACTTCAGACTTGACTCGGACTCCAGTGATATAGACTTCAGACTTGACTCGGACTCCAGGTTAAAAGACTTCAGACTAAGACTCGTGACCAAAGACTCAAGACTTGACTCCAGGTTAAAGACTTCAGACTTGATTCGGACTCCAGGTTAAAGACTTCAGACTTGACTCTGACTCCAGGTTAAAGACTTCAGACTTGACTCTGACTCCAAGTTAAAGACTTCAGACTTGACTCAGACTCCAGGATAAAGACTTCAGACTTGACTCGGACTCCAAGTTAAAGAATTCAGACTTGACTCGGACTCCAAGTTAAAGACTTGTGAACATCTCTGGTTTTAACTATTCCTGTTAGAACTGTAGTAATAGTAGTAAGGTGTTTCTGTTTAAGTTTGCTTTTGTTGAAGTTCTTCGATCTGTTTGCTAATGTCATCTTGGGTTGTGTGTGCAGAACATCATTGCAGAACATGAGATCAGGAACATCTCATGTGCAGCTCAGGACCCAGAGGACCTCTGCACATTTGCTTACATCACTAAAGATCTGCAGAGCAGCCATCATTACTGCCATGTGTTCAGCACCGTAGATGTGGTGAGACAAACACCACCATCATTACACTGATCTTTCTCCATCAGTGGTTCTCAGCTGCTTTGCTTCAGTTCATTTTGCTGATTTACAGTATTTTGAAAAAAAAACATCAAACTGCAAAATGCTTTTTTGCAGATGTATATTGGATCGAAAACCACCAAATTTGCATTTCACATTATGTCTGTCTGTGATATTCATAACAGACCTGTTTAATGACCCACCAGGTGAGCACTTCTGCTCTGAAATTCTCATATTTCTGGGCATCGAGAGTCTCTTTCTCTCTTTCTGTGGAGTGCAGAGCGCTGTTGGCCGATCGCCAGGTCTCTGATAATATCACATAGAGTTTTATAGGAGAGGTTGTGAGCAGCAGCCCATTAAAATGACATTGATCATACAGCTGCCTGAATGATACAGACACACACACACACACACACACACACACACTAGACCTAACATTGCCTTGAATACTTACGGCCACACTCTAGTAGAGCTGAAACTAGCAGTTCATTTCATAATTCAAAAATCAAGCGATTAATAGAACTGTTAATTGACTGATCAGGTGACAATTGCAACAATTATTAAATAGCTTTTTCTTCGAGTTAAGAGGTTGTGTTAGACAGTGAAACAATCTTTTGAAAATACATTTGAATTACTTTTTAATATAAAAAATTCAGTTCAGTTTTGATCAAAATTGGCATTAAATGCATCTTGACTGCGCTGAGAAATCTTGTTTATTTGCACAGCCTGCTGCTTTATTAATTTAGATTTAATGAATAATTCATTGCATATAAAAGCATAAAAGGGCCAGGAATTACTTTTAGATGCTCTAAAATGTGAGTTTTGCTCCCTTGTAGCAAAGTTTGTCAAATGTACACCACGTTAGATATGCAATTCTGTATCTTCAAAAGCTTGTGAAAAAAATGAAACACAGTCTGAAGTTACAAGCCCTGATTATTTTGTGGAGTTTATGTTCAATATTGTGGTGTTTGTTTTTGACTTAGAAGAGAAAAGAAGAAAAAAATCAAAACACCAAAGAGATTTTTCATTGCCTTCGTTACACATTACAGTATCTACAGCTGTCCTGGCGTCCCTGATGTGTGATTATATAAAAAGCTGCTCTTCATTACACTATATGACATAGCTAACTTGTTATTACATACTTTATGAGTTCAAATGCCTCTTAAGTGCAGAATAATGTTGGAGGCCTGTAAAAATGTATTGATGTAAGATGCTGTTGATGAGGCTATTAAAGAAACTCTTGAAGATGGACTGAGGTCATTTGAATACTTTGATCATTTCTAAATAGCGGTTTAGGTACTTCATCATGATTGTTAATCACCGTGTCTTCACCTCCCCGACAGAACCTGACCTATGAGATCATTCTGACGCTGGGACAGGCGTTTGAAGTGGCCTATCAGCTGGCACTGCAGGCCCAGAGGACCAGACAGCAGCAGAGCGCAGCCGGAGCGACGGAAATCATCGAGACCAAGAGCAGCAGACCTGTCCCCAAACCACGAGGGAGTATGCGCAAGTCAGGGGTGAGAGAGCACACACACACACACACACACACACACACACATTCACATAGTGTGGTCACATCAGATGGTTACCAGATACAAATGACAGCTTTTTTTGTTTTTTTTGTTTTTGTTTTTTTTTTTTTTTTTTAAAGAGGTGGCCTTCCAAGAAGGACTTTGACACTGTGTTCGGAGTTTAAAGCATCAAATCTTACAAAAATATTCCAGAGTTTTGTTTGAGACACTTAATCAGAAGTACACTACTGTTTGGGGTCTTAAATGTTTTTAAGATAAGTCTCCTTTGCTCACCAATGCTGTTTTAAAACGTAATGTGAAATATTATTGCAATTTAAAATAACTGTTTTATATTGTAATATCTATATATATATATACATATATATATACATATATATATATATATATATATATATATATATATGCTCAAGAAACATTTCTGATTATCATCAATATAAAGCTGAATTTTCAGCATCATTACTCCAGTCTTCAGTGTCACATGTTCCTCCAGAAATCATTATAATATGACGATTTACTGCTCAAGAAACATTTCTGATTATCATCAATGTTGAAAACAGTTGTGCTGCTTCATATTTTTTGTGGAAAAATTAAAATATTTTTCAGGAATCTTTGTAGAGGTAGATTAAAACAGCAGCATTCATTTCAAAATTTGGTAATGTTATAAATGTCTTTTTCCACTTTTAATCAAATGAATGTATCCTTGCTAGTTATTAATTAAAGTATTAAATAAAAATTTTGAATTTTTAATTTTTAAAAATGGAAAATGTACAGGAACCCTGGTTTTAAATGTCAGTGGTTAGCCACAATATGCTGTCAATACACTACAAAAACAAACTTATGTTCACAGGAAAACTAATTCTACTAATTTGTTCTGTGTTCACAAGTTAGTTTTTCTGCCAAATTGATGAAAATTCACAAAATTCATCTGTCTGTGTGTGCATTTGTAGCCCAGTCACTGCTCTGTTTATATGTTCTTTTGGTATCATCCTCTCAATTCAGCCTCACCTTGCTGTATTCTTCTTCTCATTCTTGACACTTTCCATTTTCTCTTTTTCCAGGTCATCCTTTATTCACCTTGTCACTTCAGTAGCTCAAGTAGCTCCCATGGTTCCCCTTTCTTTCTATGACTTAGTGCCAGATCCATGTCTCTCTTTTTGACCAGTACTGTGGAGCTCCCTGCTGGTTCTGTGAAGAATCACACGTTGAAATGTGCCTACAGTATATGAATGTTCAAAAGTTTGGGGTCAGTAAGATTTTTTTTAAAGAAATAAACAAGGAGACATTAATTTGGTCAAAAGTGAAAATAAACATTACAAAACATATAATTTCTCAAATATTAACTTTCCTATTAACTAAATAATCATTAAAAATTTGTGAAAAATGTTTTCAGAAATATAACAAAAATATATTAAGCAGCAACTGTTTTCAACATTGATAATACACAAAAATTTCTTTATCAACAAACAAGAATAATATAAAAATTACCAAATGACAATGAAAAACTGAAGACTACAAAAATGATGCTGAAAATTCAGCTTTGATCACAGAAGTAAATTACAGTTTAACAATATATCCAAATAGAAAACAGTTCATTTTATTTGTAATATTATTTCACAGTATTACTGCTTTTACTGTATTTTTTACCAAATAAACAGCCTTATTGAGCATAAGATACTTAAAAAAAAAAAAATCCCAAACTTTTGAAAGGTAATGTGTAGCAGTTTTGAAGTCACTGAATGTTTTTTCTTTGACTATTTCAGGTTATACAGCCTTGTCAGTTAACACAGAATTAATCTAATCCTAACCATTAATATTTTTTTGAAAGCTTCAGTTCTCATTTAAAAGCTGAAACCCGACCCAAAGCTCTCATAATCATCTCTCTCGTGGGAGGGACTAGACTGAAGCTGTACATCCATCAGCTATATGATCTCCTGACGCGTCTCCTCTCTGCTGTTTCAGGTGGAAGCGATGGATGTGGACGCTCACGCTCAGAGCAGTGCCACCTGGATCCTGGACTCCAAAGATCCCAAGCGCACCGTCAGCACCAAGTACGAGACCACCATATTCTGATCGGACCGCCCCCTCAAACCTTTTCCTTTCGCTCTGTGCCTTCACTCTCTAGATAGACTCTGACCTCCCCTCGCCGACGGGACCGAACTCCTTCCCCCTCGCTCTCCTCTTCATTCACTCCGTCTCTCTCACACAGTCCCGAAGCCTAGTTCTGCTCTGGCTGTCCAACAACCCTTTCCTGAGGCTGAAACAAACCTCCACTCTTACTCCACAAACACATTTCCTCACGATCCTCTGCCCTTTAAGTTGGTTCAGGTATGCCGCCCAGTTTAGGAGCCCCTCTCACCTGTAGTCGTATCACAACTGGCCTGAAACCAGACTAGAACATCTCGTCATCTAACCTTCCTGTTTCAAACGTGAAGAAACTAACATTTCCTTCTCATTCTGCTCGAAGGACTCTCCCTCCATCCTCCACACTGACGGTTTTTCTCTTAACGAGTTTCTCTCTCTTTTCCCCTTCTGTGGTGCTCATCTCTGCCAGGCGTCGAGCGCAGTGAGACACTGATGAAGACTTCCTCTTCAGTCTGAGCTAAAACAGCTGGACTCCAGTAAACGTGTAGCATCCGATCAAAACAGTCCACACCGCCGAGGATTACGATAGAAGGCACTTTCCACGAATAGAATACGGTACATTTTGGCGTCCTGTATTTTTTAAACAATAAAGGCACAAATTGCATATTTAGAACTGAAACTAATAAATAAGTTTGATGAACCGTTGTGTAGCGTAAAAATAACAGCATGGAAAGAGGACTTGGCTTTCTGTCTATGACCAACAATTGAAAGACTACAGCAATGTTTTAATTAACCAATTAATAATTAACAAATTAATAATTAATTGACTTTAATTACATATTTAAGTATAACATACTAAAAAAAACAACTGTGTCCCACAATTTGAGTGCGATCTGATTTACATCATTTTACAGCATGATGGGGAAAAAGTAAATAACTCATTCCATTTTCAGTTTATTACACAAATTAGTAACGTCAGCTTCAATGATTTGACCCAAAGTTATTGTAAGGAGAAAAAAAAATGTGGCAAATTCATTTCTTTAACTTATGGTAAATTTATGAATAGCTAAAATAGCTAACAACTGCAGCAGTTTATTTAAGGCTGAATCAGTGTTTTATTTTATTATTTTTAATATAATTTTTTTCTTCTTATTATTATCACTTTATTTTTTTATTTACCATTTTTATACATTTTTTTATATATGTTATAGTGTTTATTTACACAATTTAATTAAAATTAATTTTAATTAAATCTCAATTAATCTCTATTTATTTTTTTTTATTTTTTTTTTTTTTTTTTTATTATTTGTCTTTAATATTTCTTTAAAACACAGATAAATAAATGAGGTTTTTAAACTGCATTTAAACAGGAATTAATATAAAAGTGATCATCTTATAATTAGGGCTGTCAAATGATTAATCACGATTAATCACATCCAAAATAAAAGTTTTGTTTACATAATATATGTATGAGTACAGGGTATATTTATTATGTATATATAAATACACACACATAAATTAAAATTTATTATTATTTTAGAAAATATTTACATGTATATACATTTATATATTTATATTCTTATATTTTATATTATATATAAATATATTTAATATATAAACATAACATATTCTTCTTAAATATATACATGCATGTGTGTGTATTTATATATACATAATAAATATACACAGTATACACACATATATTATGTAAACAAAACTTTTATTTTGGATGTGATTAATCGTGATTAATCATTTGACAGCCCTACTTATAATATAATCATCTTATAATAACTGCACAGTACTTAACATTCGGTTGATGGAAAGTTTTCTGAAGTTTAAGCACCACTTTTCACTTTGCTATGAAGAAAACAAATGACTTCACAGGTTTTAAGCCCCATTTTGTATCCTTTTTGTGGAAAGTGCCAGCAGACTGTCAGATGTCAAGCTTTGTTTGCATGTGTTGGGCTTCTTTTAGCTTGCATACTGGCATCTAAACCTTTTATTATGGGCTGTGAGGACTAGATGGATTTTATTTAGTCCTGTTATCTAATAGATGATACACATTCTGTCCACCCCTCACATACAGATGAGACATTAGACAGCTGGCAGAAGCTTGCTGGAGTGCATTAGAAGTTAACTGAATTGGAATCAAAAGTACCTCACTGTAAATTTAATTTGCTGCCAGTTTATGGATTTGCGTTTAGCACTGTGATATTACGTGTTGTCTTAAGTCTGAGTTGGCAAACTAGGCTGAGCCTAAAAGTCTGAACCAAATCACAAAGAGGTGTCTGAACAGACCGCCTGCTCAAAATGTGTCTGATGTCAAGGAATCAAAGTAAAAAGACATATTGACTGCTTCTTTTAGGCTTAATCAGGTGACACATGCCCAGTGAGCAGACTTTAATCAGTGTTGCAGTGGACGTGAGTTTGTTCAAGTCTGTATGCCAGATCACTCTTGAGTTATGGAAAATCTGTTTGGATTTTATTTTCTTCTTGTAGGGATTTAAAGGTGGATTATATGCATATATTCTTCATAAGCCTTAAACATCCTCATGTGATCTCGTGAATTATGGGTGCTTTTGCATTTACAAATTCATAGCATTTATAAAAAAAAAACTATGATGACATGGAAGCCATTTCGGCCACTTAAGAAAAAAAGTGTGCTTTGGTAATAGTTTTGGTAAAAGAATGCTTTGGACAGTCATAAATATGATTAAAAAATTATGTCATAATTATGACTTTATAAGATAAATCATAAACTTGATATAAAAAGTAAAAATTATAAAAATAATTCAAAAATGGAAATTGGAATAAATCAAAAATAAAACTAAAAAAAAAAAATTGATGGTATGAGATAAAAAGTCATAATTATGACATGAATTGAAATTGACGAGCCAGAGTTGAGATAAAAATTAATAATGACTCTGTTTCCTTCTTACTGTTATAATTATGCCTGTTTTTCTCAATTTCAACCTTTTATCTCATTGACATGTTATCTCATAATTGGACTTTTTATCTTATAATTATGATTTAGTATCTTGTGTGTGTGTATGTATATATAAAACATTATATCATATATATTTCACATCTATACTATCTCATAATTTCACATTTTCTGTCATAATTATGATTTACCAAAGCATGGTTTTAATATAAGTTTATTTGTTTATTTTCTGTGGTGGAAATGGTCTTCCATATAATGACACACTAGCAGCCATTTTGATTTGTTGCATCCCATTACAGTAAGGACTATTATAAAAAGATAACAGCGTTAGTTCAGTGTCAAAGATCAAATATGGATAAAGCATCTCGTGCAGACTAACATCACTTTAATGCCTGCCACTGTCTCCATCCTGAAAGTTTTTTCTCATTTTCCCTTTACAATCTTCTTCTGTTGTTGTGCAATATTCACCTCAAAATCAAAATCCCATTCACCCCCAACCCTAAGTCTATGCAATCCCAAAAAAAAAAAAGCAATCATCCATCAGTATCATATAACATAACACATAATTAGTCATAATTTAAAGCGGACAGTCTATCGTCAGTCTGCTGTATGTCTGTTTATCTCAAAATAAAGCCTGATGTGGGCAACACGGAGTGACATTAATGCATACAGTAGATAGATAAGGGTCTGTACCCATCATACACTGATTTTCTTTGTGAAAGTACGACTGACCAATATTTGCAATATGGCTCTGCCTTTCAGCAGCTAACATACATTAAAACACAGCAAAAATCAGCAAAAAACTCATCCAAATTCATCAATTGATATCGGTCTAATCAAAAGCATCATCTAACCGCAAGCTAACTGAAAACACAAAAAGAGAACTATATATTTAGTTGTATCACATATAACCAATTAGCCAATGGAGTCTTTGGGGTCCAAAGGGGAGAAGGTTTTAGGGAAAAATGATTGGCACAACAGCTTCATTTTAAACTTTCGTCATATCCGTTATAATTGGTATCCCACATTCATTGGTTTTATTTCGCTTTAATCCCTGTGTGTGTGTGTGTGTGTGTGTGTGTGTGTGTGTGTGTGTGTGTGTGTGTGTGTGTGTGTGTGTGTGTGTGTGTGTGTGTGTCTCCCTGTAGCTGACCGCTGTGTCGGATGCCAGACATAAAGGAAAGTTGGGATGCCAGTGACAGCATGACTGTGGATGAAACATCACTTGTAATTGTGTGTGTTTATATATAGATCTATGTAAGTGTCAAAAGTCTCCTCCCATCCATCGGCAGGTTTTCACCTTGAACACACAAACACACGAGCCAAAGACAAACAAACAGCATCCCGTCCAGTTTAACACACTTAACAGAACCCCTCCCCCTCTGAAAAACATCTTGCTTTTATCAGATTTCTGACGCGTTCGAGGACTAACACTGGAAACACAGCAGTCACTGTATTCTCCCGCAATAACAAGAGCCAGTGTTGACGTTGCCTTTGCTTTGATTTCTTCGAGTTTTGTTTTATTTTTATTGTGAAGCGACAGTCGACACGCTCCTGTTTTGTCTGTGATTTTGCCGTCTAAACTGATGGTCTTTCATCTCACAAAGTGTAGATGCTTTTATTTTGTCTGATAACTTCGAAAATAAATACAGCAGGTTAGAAACACTGATTCAGTTCAGCAAAACACTGATTAGAGAGAACAGTCTTGTCTTTTGATGTCCAGTTAAGATCAATCCATCCGTAAGTTTGATTCTTACTGTCAGTTTTTAAAGTCAGGTGACCAACAGGCTTTAGTACAGATGTTTGTCAAGATAAATAATATGGTCAAGACCATTCAAACATAAGAATTGTGAACTATGGTGCGAGTTTCAATAGGAAAGGTTTGGCCTTTGAAGGTCACAGCCAGAAACTCGGTGCCAGATTAGTAGGAGATACTCTGTGTTGTGACGTCTTATGGTACACTATTATGATAAGTTAATAAGTTTATGATGGCATGAGAACGGTACAGTCCAGATCCTGGTACTTGTAGTGACTCTTACACGTATACTGTGATTTCTTATACAAAACAATGGCGTTAATGTGACACTACAAACAACAGGGTGTTGTTTTTATGTGTAGAGTTTTGTGTCTTTCCTTTAGTGATTAAGTTGCAGAAAGCAGGGTATGTCTAAAAAATAAAAACGAAACAGAGGAAAAGGTTTAAAAATTAAAATTTGCATATTCATCTGTCTTGGACGAACCTGCGCTTATATTTTTGTAGATAGTCATACGTAAATATGAGTTGTAGATGGGAAATATTCCTGTATTCATTTAACCCTAGTTTACAAGGATTTTAAGTCTGGTACTTTTTAATTTCGATTTTTCATTTTTTTTTTTCATCATTTTTAACATGGTACGTTAAAAATGGGTATAGTGCTAAATACAAGCAGATGCTAATGCTAGCACCTGTAACAGCCGCAGTGTTTGCACAACTAATCACGTTAGCAAATACAACCGTGACAGTTCGGATCATATTCTTGGCTAAATGATTAAAATATAAACAGTATCGAATTGTAAAGTAGTCCTGGGTGGTCTGTCTTTTGATACTTGAATGATTCTGCTTTTATAGATCTCTCTCTCTATATATGTATATGTATGTATGTACTGTATCTATTTTTTTTTCTTTACATTTTTGGTCATGTTTTTTGTCATATGTAGAGAGGAACGTCTTTTTAAAGCTCAACATATCATGATGTAAGTGAGCATGAGACAATGACAATGGATTCTCTGAGAGACCTTGCTACAGAATCAAAGAACGATTGTAAATAATCTTGGGCTTCCAGTCTTTTTTATGATTATTATTTTTCATAATTGTACATCCAATAAATGAAGAGATGATATCCAGTGTCCTGTCATTTTTTTATTTTTCATTTAATCCAAAATTTTTAAGTGGCAAAAGATTTATTTGGTTTACAAAACGTCTTCAGTTCATTTTGTTTAGTGTAAACATGAATCTGCTAAAGCCATTATGTGCTGAAATGTTTTGATTTTCATTTGATTTCTTTTATTGAAGCTTTTTGCAAATAATGGGTGAAACTCGATGATGTTGAAGTTGCAAAAGTTTTATTCAAAAACATTTAGGAGCAGAAATTCCTTCATTTTAAACCTGCAAGATGTTAAATGAACATTTGGACACAATATATTAATGTCCTGTTGACAAGTATTACAGAAGACACAGCAAAAACATCACTTGACAGTTTCACACAACATAATTTAAACATTTCCCAGACAAGAACATGCAATTTATTTATTTTATACAATATCAAGGAGTCAGTTTGAAATGTGGTGTTGCAAGCTGACAAAATAATTTCAAGTGATAACGTCTGATTTGTTCCTTGAATGCTGACAAATGTACCACAAAAATATACAATCAAATTGATTTTTCTTTGGACAATGTCAGTGTTTGACCATTGACATTACCTTTTGATGTGCCTATATTAGTGTGCTGAAAATTTCCTGCTTTTGTACTTTTTGTCAATGTGCTTTTTGGTTCTTTTGTTAAATGGATTAATGTGCTTCTAAAATTGTGAACTCAAAAAGTCAACAGTTAAGTAATGGCTCAATCTTTTCTTGTTCTTTTGCAAACTTTTTACATTTACCAGTAAAGAAAACCACACATACTGAGCCAAAACAACAGCAGCAACTTCTCAACCAATCACCAGGTTAACTTCCTCAAAAGACATGAGATCTGGGGCCAGTTACATAAACACTGCCAATATGTTATGACTTTAAAAAGTTACAGCTAGTCTTGAAAAAAGAGAGATGACTACTACTCTGTTCAAGCAATAAACCCCTGAACTTTTTTCTCTTATGAAATGTTCTCAGATTGAAAAGTGTTTATGAAAGAAATGAATGTTTTAATCCGGTTTGGAAATGCTCAAGACCACTGCATTGTAACAGTCTGAGAGTGACTCTGAAATGTCAAGCATCAAAGATATTTGTATAGGAACAGAGAGATGCTCCCAGAGTTCATGTTAATTATGAAAAATTTACATTCATTTGCCATTGGCCTTTCTTTCTTGTACATTTATATTCATCAACATTTCTTGATTAAACTGCAAGGCATCTTTGTCAGACAGTCGCAAATAATCGGTAAACTCTGTAACCCAAATATCTTTTTCCTTGTTAAAAGGTCTCATTTCACATCATTTATTAAACAGTGGTCACAGATAGCAAAGGGTTGTACACTTTCTTCCCATCTACAGAACGGGTCCCATGTGCCAGCAGCTCCTGAATGGTGATCCAGTTGTCCAGGATGCGTCGGCTGCGTTTCTTCATACTCTTTTTCTGGCTCAGCTCAAGTATGGAAGCCTGTCCTTGAGGTCCGGAGTCTTGTTCCTTCTCTTTCTCCCGCAAGAAGTCCAGTCGGCTCTGCATCATGAACTCACGGCGTCTCCGTTGCTCGCGAGCTCTCAGCAGCTGCTGCTTACGCTCCTCCTTGCTCCAATAGCGTCCCATCTTCATTTCACTGACCGCATCATCGTCCGTGGTCATCCCACTGCGCTCCTCTCGAATCTTCATGGCACGAGCCTTTAGCAAACGGTCTCTTACCGGACGTTTGGCGACATAACGCGAGCCGTCGCTGCGGATCTTTACCTTCCACTCCATTCGAGGTGAAGATGGAGGCAGTGGAGGAGGTATAATCAAAGAAGTTGCAGGAGCAGCTCTAGTTAAGGTATTGGAGTGAGAAGGAACCTCTTCATTGGCGTCCCTATCTTCTGGACTGTCGTTTGTAGAGATGTCTTTCAACTGCATGCAACTCTGGTAGCGTTGAGGCAGTGTGGTACTGCAGCGGCGACGGGACAAGTATGGACTGTTTTCTGCACTCCTTCCCCCTTTCATGATCCCTGTAGTGAGACTCCCAGTTGCATGGGACCCCCTTCGTGCTCCATCCAAGCCTTTTCTACTACTCCCGGCATTCCGGGATAAAGACCGAAGCCTTGCAGGAGTAGAGTTTTTGTTGTCTGCTGTTTCTTCACTCTTTTTCTTGGCATCTGATAAAGAAGGTACGTTTAGATTCTTATCCCTGCTTGTGCTTGTTCTGTGACGGGGCGTCCGAGGTCGCATGGTTGCAGAGGCACTGGAATCTCCAGCCGCAGACAGTGAAGGGTATCGTTCGCTTGCCAAAGGCGTGCTTTTGCAACTTTCCCCGCCGGTATTATAAGCGCTTGTACTCTCCTTATCAGAGCGTTCCCTTTCTGGGATCTCGTTGATATCCGACAGGTCATGGTGGATCGCCTCTGCACCTCCACACCTTGCCTTCGCTCCTTTTTCTTCGTCATCCTCTTCGTCGGCTGGCCAGACCTTTAGGCAGCGTTGGCGCAACTGCTGCATCTTTTGAGCCCGCAAAACATTGCGCCACTTAAACTCCAGGTGACGTATTTCCTCATCGAGAAGAGCAATCTCGTGCTGCATCAGGCTCTCGTTACAATTCATGTCTACAGGAACACCTGCTCCTGCAAAATCGCCTCCTCCTCCACCACCATGGTTCCTTCCATCCAAAAGAAAAAGTGCATTTCCGTTCTTCTCGTAAAGGCAGCGGATCTCCAGTAGCTCTCGGTAGCGTTCATATTCCTCTTCAGTTAACCCTGGCATCAGCGCTCTGCTGGTCACCGAGCCCAGTGATTCAGGAGCCCCGTGATCCACCGCTGCATCTGGCCCCAGCAGCGAGTCGTTGCTGTAGTGAAATTCCCATCCGTGCTGAGCAGCGCGAAACTTGCGTAAACTGCCGGGTGTATTTGTGGCATTGGTTGTGCATGCGCTGGTGGCATCGTCAGCCAGCTCGGAGGACTCTTCACAGCGTGTGCTTTCATCGGTCCGACCCACCCCGCTGTCCAGCTCCTGGCTGTTATTGAGTGCAGTGTGCCATAAGTTGGGCCGAGCAGCTCGGATCCCATTGATGTCACTCAGCACAGAGCTAGTTTTCATTCGCTGCTGAGGACTGGGTGAGTTCGAGACATTTTCCAAGTCCTCTAGATCCAGGCCCTCGCCCAACTCCAGATCCAGATCATCAGCCTCATTCTGCAAGGAAAAGAAAAAACTGAATTAGTAAAATATTAAAATCATGCTAAGAATTGCATTCAGACTAATGTGTATTAAAAAAAAAACACCTTCTGATTGGTGTAAAGCAGTGATTCACAACAATGCACATTTTGCATGATTCTTTTGTCTGACACATGCATTTCAGGTCTCAGTCTCAGAGCTGGGTAGATTACTTTTTAATTGTAGTTAGTAAAGTAAACCAATACAATAATCTGTCTACTTTTAGATTACTTTTGACCCAACTCAATTATCACAATGATTTAAATAGGATAATCTTGTACCATACTGATATAAAAATACAAAAAGAAAGAAAATATTCCATTCATTGTTATTAAAAACATGTAGTGCATTAAACATTATATTGTGTTAAGATTTCCTAAACTGAGGTACATAGAGCTACAGGAGGTTTGTGAGTTTAATGAAAAAAAAATAAATAAATAATAAAAACATAAAAACAAAAAAAAACAATTAAAAAATTAAAAAAAAACACTTACTAAAAAATGAAATTATTTATTTGTTTACCTGCACGTCATGTGACCATTAGTCAGAGAACTGATGTGATAGTTTCATTTCAGTGGTACTTCAAATAAATATATTAGGTGAAAAAAAAATTATGACAAAAAATGTTTGGGAATCCCAGTATTACATGTAAGTATGAAATAACGTGAATTTGTGCATGTGAATTGTGTCTAAAAGACATAAGACTTCCAAAGTAATACATGGTTATTTAACCCACTGAGTAGTTCAAATAAAAATGATTTCATCAGTTGATGTAATGTTGAAACACTTCTTAAAGCTGAAATGATTTGGTAATCCAGTGATCAAATGCTGAGTAGCCACCTGACGAGTGACTGGTCTTTGTGTGAACGTCTACCAAACTGAAAGACTTTCTGAACATATATAAGCAGTAGGCTATTTTTAGAAAGGAACATTTAAAAGATGAATTAGGCAGAATCAACAAATTATGTATCATGTGTTGCTATTATGTAAATAATATGTAATCACGTAATCAATAAAAAAGTAACCGTAGTCTCATTACGAGTATTTTAAAATGTTATTATAATAATTTAATAATCCAGATTACATGTAATCAGTTACTACCCAGCTGTGAGTCTCTACTGATGAGATGATGATCTCAATCAGGTGAGTTTGACTAAAGAGACATGTTCAATGTGTACTGTTTGCTCTCATGTATGTGGCTGGGATCCAAGCATGTCAGATTCAGTTCCTGGAGGACTATCCTGCGGAGTTCAGCACCAAATCTAATTAAACACACCTGAACCAGCTAAAAAAAAAAAAAGGTAAACTCTGCAGTACAGTTGCCCTCCCGGACCGGAGTTTGACGTGCACTGCTAGTCTGAAGCAGCAACCACATTAACACGTCCCTGTTTGAGCAGCAGAGGGCAGTGTTTGTCTGAGTAAGCCCAAGTCTGGATAGACTGTAAATGATTATAGGGTCTTTTCCCATCTGTTGTAGGAGACGTCTAAACGTGAGAGGTTTCTCAGATGAGCCACCTGTGCTGGGGAATATACTGGCTCACACACCATCTGGAGCCTCCATAAAACACACAACACACACACACACACACACTTGTGTGCTACTGACCCCAAAGCCTAAAAACTGTGGAATCTGTAGAATATTCTCATCTCTGGTTTCAGTCATCTTCCACTAACTGTTCTTAAAAATCAATTAGATTTTTACTTTATACCAAATTCATGAATACATGACAGTATATTAGATATTGAATACAATTACAGATTGTATGAGTTTTATTCAGACCAATTGATTATATGAAGCCTTTCCATCTACATAACCTATAGACTTGTAGATTTTAATCAAGATAAATATCTGTCTTTGTGGGTTGCAGATCAGCATCTTTCTATACGTAATATATCAGGATTATTATATGCAAATAAGATGTATTTCTTGATGACTTTGTTTTTCTTGCACAGCTTTGTGTCAAATAGCATCATACTAAATGAACTTCATAAACACGCCTCAGATTCAAATGTAGAGTTGGTCTATTTGTATTCATGAACTGGGTCATTCCTCCGGGGTTTGCATTATGTTTTATTTAAATATTTACCAGTGGGATACGGACTGTTGCTATGGCTTCCTCGTGGGCTAGAGATGATAAATCTGGCTGTTAAAGCATGTTGACAGACAATGAGGTTCGGGACCAATCAGTGAAGAGACTCGCATGCAGTGGGAGTCACAAAGAAAGACATTGTTCATCATTTCTGTGTTAAACAAACTTGTTTGTTGATTTTGATTCTCTCTTTGCTCTGTTTTAGGTTTGTCATCTGATTTTATTTACCTTGTCAAAATTAGCCTTTTTCAGTCATGAACACAGCATGGAAAACTATATATCCCACAATGCAATGCACTCAAGTTGACCTTCAATTCCAGTGTGATGGATTAAACTGTACCTGCAGTAATGAAGATGCCGATTTTAAAGTATTTTATACAAAATTGTAATGAAAATAGAAAATTTCCACATAGTTAACCTGCAATGCAATGTGATAATATAGCAGACTACAGTTTGAATTGTTTATTATTGAAGTATAATAAAGGCTACTTTTATTTATTGATTGATTTTTTTATATAGTGTAATATACAGTGTTCAGCTACTATTCCATTCTGAACACAGCCGAAGTCTCAGACTGCCATAGAAATCTGTAGAAGGAAATTAAAAGGACATGGTGACTCGCTGTAGGAGGTGGTGTATTATGGGATGTCCTAAGTGTGTTTCTCTCTCAAGCGTAACCTTGAGCAGAACAAAAGACTGCCGAACCGAGCCTGTGTGTCCTTGTCTCTCCTTGTTTTTTCCTCCTCTCCAGTTATTTGCTCGTCGGGGTTTCTGTCCTACTCTGACCTCTCCTGTCTGCTTTCATTTGTAAACAGAGAACAGAATGAAGCCATGTGTCCACCTGTACACTAAAACACATTTGTCAGTTACTGCTTGAATAAGCAGACCGTAATACACTTCATGTAATGTAAGAATCTCAAATTTGTTGGCGTTAATGGCTTCAGTAATACTTTGTCATTCACCAAAGCGCAGTGTTTCCGGCAGTGGCGCTGTGCCACTACTAAATCCACAGCAAAATAAGCTATATTTCCTCCAGTTATGAGTTTGCGCTTTGAATTGAATGCAGTGAGATAAAGGCTGGGTGCCTCAAAACTACTCAAAGGCAATAAATCGACAACATGTCTTTCAATTACACTCCCCCTGCATGCTGCAATAATACAGTTCTGTAGGAAACACTGCCAAACCGATTAACTTCATTGAATAAAGTGATTATATCTGACTGTGCAAATATAGGCCTACAGTATTTATTATGGTTTATTCCAGTAAGTTCAAGGTGAGTCTCACCTCAATATCTGGTCGTGCCAGCAGCAGAGAGATGTTGGTACTGTCCTCTCTGGTCAGGATGGCCACTGCTTCCTCTCTGTTCTGCACATCCATCCCATTTATCTGAGCACAGATACACATTAGCATCATTTCACATCACATATGTGTCCCTGGAGCACAAAACCAGTCTTAAGACACTGGGGTATATTTGTAGCTGTAGACAACAGTACATTGTACGGGTCAAAATGATCAATTTTTATTTTATGCCAAAAATCATTAGGATATTAAGTAAAGATTATGTTCAGTGAAGATATTTTGTAAATTTCCTACTGTAAATATATCAAAACTTAATTTTTGATTAGTAATATGCATTGCTAAGAACTTCATTTGGACAACTTTAAAGGTGATTTTCTCAATATTTTGAATTGTTTGCACCCTCAGATTCCAGATTTTCAAATAGTTATATCTCGGCCAAATATTGTCCTCCTAACTAACCATACATCAATGGAAATATTATTTATGGTGTATAAATCTTAATAAAAAAAAAAGTACCCTTATGACTGGTTTTATGGTCCAGGGTCACATATAAAGTTTATATAGCTAACCCTAACGTGTTTAATAAGAGATCATAGAATTGTTTTATTTAGTTTCCCAAAGAAGCTGCTAAATGTGATCTACTCATAATCACAAAAAGCTGCAAACAGCTGATGCCTGACGAGGTAAAACATGTTATTTAGAATCGTACCTGAAACTCAATTTGTGTTAATAAGGTCGATCAGTTACCTGCAGTATTCTGTCTCCCTCACGGATTCGGCCATCTTTAGCAGCAATGCTATTAGGGTTGACCTGCAACGACAAGACACAGAATATTTGACTTTCTCAAACAAAATTAATGGAATATTCCAGGTAAGTACAACTTAAACTCATTACCAAATATGGAAAACCACGCAACTTTAGGTCCTCTAGCGGATGAAGCACACAATGACAGGTTACTTGCAGAGGAACATTGTTATGGTAATTACGTGAGTTGTAAAATTGTTGCAAAATGATAATAAAAATAATTAACTGATAGAAAAAAAAGACGGATATCAAAAAATATATACCTATTATGACCAGGCAAGTAGCCGCTGTTGGTGTGCATTTTATATCAGATAAGAGGAACGATACCAACATCCATCTCTACTCAATTTCAATTGCACTTTTATTATAGAGCACAACTAAACACAACTACCATTGACCAGTGTGCTGTACAAAGTAACCATTAACAGAATTAAAAACAAAGTCAAGGTCACAAATAAAACTAGAATTAAATTAAGCATGGTTTTGCTAGACTAACCCTAGTTAAACCATGGTATTTTTGGTAAAACTGTGAATACACAAGTGGTAATCAATACACCAAAAACCATGGTTGCTACACTTTAACTCCAATAAAAACATGGTTAATTTTCGTGAGGGCTCCTGTCGTCAAGTCAGATTCCTTGTGTGTGTAAACATACTTGGAATAAAGCAATTCTTTCTGCTTTCTGATAAACACTGTTTTGAGATGCTAGAACTAGCACACCAGATTTAACCACGCTGTCCATTGAGTTAAATATTAACAGACGTCATGGCTCTGTCTTTGTGCAGGATGTTGAAGCATGATTTATTACAGGCTCTTCCACTTTCCTTATTACTTGGAAACTATTTGGTTAGGTAAAAGTTTGGTGATGTGATTACTAGATGGACGATCCATTATCAGGGAGTAGCGTTTATCATTCGTTGTAGCTTCAAGCACCTTCCATCTGATTTTTTCTTTATTTATAGACATGACGTAAACATTATGTTTACAGAAAGGAAATAAGGCAAAAACACAGACTAAATCCGGCATACTCCTCGCACTAATACAGTATACAGTAATAAATACAGTAAATATGTAAATTGGATAATCTTTCCAAATACAAAAATTTGCAGCGTATTGTAGCTCTCTATATTTTAGACTTCTCCCTCAGTTGTGCTGTGTGTTTGTAACATTTTTTTTTTACATTTATTATGTTGCATATTAAATATCCATGTAAATTTTCACTGTAAATGCATTACTGTACATAGTCCCCCCCCCCCCTTTTTTTTTCCTCAGATAGGATTAACTGTAATTTTGTTGTAATCACTTACAGCATCTGTGACGGTTAATATTTCTTTACAGGACACTACTTGCTGTAAATGGGTGATTTCTGCAATATAAACACTGTAAGGTTAAAAGCGACCTGCAATTTCTACAGTTTTAGCGTCAGACTGGTCAGAAGGCACAAACAGCAACCTCTGGAGACTTAACCTACACATGGCTTACATAGAGCTGTCTCTCCATATTAAAATGGAATTAAAAATAAAAAAAATTAATAACATACAAAATTTATAACATACATTAAATAACACACTTAAAAAAAAACTTTATCAAAAAAACATAACTCTAGTAGAATTATCTCATGTATGCACTGATTGTTGAGAGATTGAATAGTGTTTTGGATTTAATATGACATTTTATTTAAATGGAGGATTTATCGCTGAAACATAAGGGCGTAGGCTCACAGTCCTCCCTCAGCCTTCATTCATAATTCATCGGTCAGCAGATTCCCATTATTCCCCATTTCTCACCTCACCCACGTAGATACCCAGATCCTCTTCATCATCAGTGCGATAACACACCGTTAAACCCAGTTTATCTTGCTGACATGATTTATACAGTTCCACCTCCTGAAGAACAACAGATAGTGAGCGAATTAAACAAACAGAGATGAGATGCTTCTCCAGCTGTATTTCAGTCTAAAACAAACTTAAAGTAGAGGAAGTTTAAAGAGACGGTGCTGACCTCATACTCCAGGTCATCTTGTCTGTCCACCTCATGTTGACTGATGTCAAAGTAGTCCGTTGGGTCGTAATACACATGATCAACAGCAGGGCTGAGGAGAAAGATCAAAATATATAATTAACCACTAGAGTGACATACAGAAATGAAAAGTCACATAAAATCAGTGTTTGTAAGTGTAGTGTATTTGAGGTAACGCATACAATTGTTTTCTATTTTTGCAATGCATTTAAACATTAAAAATGTTTTCTCAAAAATGTACCACTGTGATTTTTGTGTAAATACATTTGTGTTTTTGCTGTAAAAGAGAGTGGAGTTAGACACTTTTTTACTCCTACAAAAAAATAAAGTACTTCCATATAATCTTTAGACAAATAATCTACAAGTTTTTATACATTTGTGATTCATTGAGGTCAACAGTTTACACCCCCCTTTCAGAATATGCTAAATGTAATTTATTTTACCAAAATAAGAGGGATCATACAAATCATGCATGTTATTGTTTATTTAGCACTGACCTGAATAAGACATTTCACATAAAAGATGTCTGCATATGTTTCACAAGAGAAAATAATAGTTGAATTTATAAAAATGACCCCGTTCAAAAGTTTACATCCCCTTAATTCTTAATACTGTGTTGTTAACTGAATACAGCTGTGTTTTGTTTGTTTTTTTAGTGATAGTTGTTCATGAGTCCTGAGTCCTGAACAGTTGAACTGCCTGCTGTTCTTTAGAAAACTCCTTCAGGTCCCACAAATTCTTTGGTTTTGCAGCATTTTTTTGTGTATTTGAACCCTTTCCAACATCGACTGTTTGATTTTAAGATCCATCTTTTCACACTGAGGACAACTGAGGGACTCATACACAACTATTACAGAAGGATCAAACACTCACTGATGCTCCAGAAGGAAACGTGATGCATTAAGAGCTGGGGTGAAAACTTTTTGAATTTGAAGATCAGGGTAAATGTAACTTTTGTCTTCTGGAAAACATGTAATCTTCTGTAGCCTCTGAAGGGCAGTACTAAATTAAAAATATGATATTTAGGCAAAATAAGAAAAATGTACAGATTCAAAAGTTTTCACCCCCCAGCTGTAATTAATGATTAATAAATAATTCACATTTACAGATTCTGAAAAGGGGGTGTAAACTTTTGACCTCAACTGTGTGTGTGTGTATATATATATATATATTAATATATATATATATATATATATATTATTATATATATATATATATACATGTCAAAAGTTTTACACCCCCCTTTCAGAACCTGCAAAATGTTAATTATTTAAAATAAAAGTATGGATTTCCCCCAGTATAAGAACAGCTCTCACAAAAAGTATCTGATATAAAAGTATTTTCCATAAAAGGTACACTAACAACATTCAAAGGTTTGGAGTCAGTAAGATTTATATTTCCTTTTCTTTATTTTTCTTGAGCAGCAAATCAGCATATTAGCATGATTTCTGAAGGATCGTGTGACACTGAAGACTGGAGGAATGATGCTGAAAATTCAGCTTTGCATCACAGGAATATATTATATTTTATAGAATATTCAAATAGAAAACAGTTCTTTTAAATTGCAAAAATATTTCACAATATTATTGTTGTTGTTTTTTTGATTTAAAAAAAAACTTGATGAGCATAAGAGACGTCTTAAAAAAAAAAAAAAAAGAAAGTTAAATTTTTACACAGCTGACAGCTGAACAGAAGTGTTAGATATTTCTGTATTATATGCATCATGTACAAAATACATAGTAAATAGCATTGATTTTAAAACTGATGTTCCCTAACAGTGACAACTGACGTCTGTTCTCAAAGGCACACTCACAGCTGGCTGAAGAGGTAGGGCTCTGGCATGGGCGGCAGTGGAGGGGATGGAGGCGACGCTGGTCTGTTGTGATGGACGGGTCTGCCTAATGTCACCATGTGCTGGAAGCTAATATCTGTCTGCGTCCCGCTGTCCACACACACACACTACCCGTCGTCCCCCCAGCAGCTCCAGGCATGGCTGCTTTCCTCCTCGGACCCCACCTCATGTTCCTCCGGCAGCGCAGCATCAAGCATCCTCTCCTAATACACACACAGCCAAGCCTACATAACCTTTTAACAAAACAAAAAACCAAAAATCACATTTTTTAAACTAAGCTGAAAAAACATGGTTGACAAATGAATGCCCACATTTACACATTAGCAAGACCTGTTTAGTGCATTCAAAAATCACATTTTTTTTGCCAAATTTACACTAAGCTGAAAAAGCTGAAAACAGCAAATGGTTAAACAAATGAATGCCACATTTACAAATATGTAATTCTAATTAGGGGTTCAGCAATTTAGAGTAATAGTTACTGTATATATCTGATGTTTAGTGTTCAGCAGCAAGATAAAAATTAGCATATTGCTGATTTTCCATAATAGATAAACTTTCATAAAGCCACACCTGAAATATATAAGTTGCAATACAAATAAATCTTCATGACCAAAATCCTAGTCTCTGAAATTAGCAAATCCATCCGACCAATAAACGAAAAGTGTTTTTTAATACAAAAAAAGTCACTTCAAATAATTAATGTTCACGTTATGCACTCAATTACTTGGTCGGGAATCCTTTTGCGAATTACTGCTTCAATGCGGCGTGGCATGGAAAATTTGCTTGTGGCACTGCTGAGAGTGTTTATGGAGCCCAGGATAAACGATCAGTGTGCCTTACGCTGTATCCCGAGTGTTCCGGGGTCTTGCGCCGCTGTCACTTTCTCTCAAAATATCCCCACAGGTTTCTCTATGGGGTTTCAGGTCAGGAGAGTTGGCAGCCATTGAGCACAGTAATACCATGGTCCGTAACAGTACCAGTGGTTTTTGGCACTGTGAGCAGGTGCCCAAGTTCTGCGGAAAAACGAAATCTTCATCTCCGTAAAGCGTTTCAGCAGGGTGGAAGCGAACGTGGCTTGCGCAAAACTCTTCGTTGAGCTAGCTGCATTGACTCATGCCCTTTTAAAACACAGTGTGGGCCAACACCAGGAGCTGATAGGGCACCCATCCAGATGTCGACAGCACTGTGGGTACTTGACACTATGCGATTCGGCATTTTGGCATTTCCTTCTCTCCCATCTTCCCTCCTCCAGACTCTGGCAATTTGGCCTTTCCGATGACATGCAAAATTTATGCTTTCAGGTCCGAAAAAAGACTTTTTTGGGCGAACCATTGACAACAGTCCCATCGCTGCTTCTCTGTATCCCAGGTCCGGCGCTTCTGCCGCTGTAGCTGGTAAAAGCAACACAGCCTTTGCACGGTTAAAAGCCTCCTGGATGTTCTACTCCAGACTCAGTTTACTGTTCCTGCAGTCCCCCCAATTCTGGAATGATTAGGGTTAATAGCAATTTTCCTCAGAGTCCTTGGGTCACCTCCTCTCGTTGTGCTAGCGTTTTTGGCCACACGTTTTCCTTCCCACAGATGTTTGAGTGCCTTGATACAGCACTCTGGACAGCCTATTCGTTATCAAATTTCTTTCTGTGCCTTACCCTCTACCTAAATTGAGGGTCAATATGGCCTTCTGGACAGCAGTCTGGTCGCAAGTCCCTAACCAGAAATTGCGGTTTTTGATGTAATGCACCAGGCGGGATTTTTTAAAAATCCTCAGGAATCATTTGCAGGGTTTTAGATTAATTAGTTGATTCTTTTGATTAGTTTAATAGCTCGTTTGAGACCTTTTCATGATATGCGAATTTATTTGAATAAGAATTTTTGGTTTTCATAATGAGCTGTATATCAAATTAACAGTATTAAAACATGAGTAACACCAATTAAAAAAACTTAAAAAAAAAAAAAAAACAAAAATATATTAAAAAAATAAATATGCTTAAGAATGTGAAAGGTACAGACAATATACTGTAACACATGGTTAGTTTACATCAACCTGAGTGAGAACTGATATCTTAACACTTAAGCGATACTTACATAAAAGAGATTCTGAGATTCTTCACAATGTGAGTGAACAAATTCAGCATAAAAATGCATGGACTGAATATATATTGGTATGAGAGACATTTGTCTGACTAACAGGGAACAGCTGTTGATTGGTATGAGAGACATTTGTCTGACTAACAGGGAACAGCTGTTGGATGCTCATCAATGTACATAACAAAATATGATAAACACACTAATGTAACTCATGTGGTTAGTTAAAAGGATAGTTCACCTAAAAACGAAATTCTGCCATCATTTATTCATTCTCAGTTTTCCAAACCCCAATGTCTTTCTTTCTTCAATGGAACACAAAAGAAGATATTTTGAAGAATGTCCATGCAACGAGAGTCAGCAAAGTCCAAAACAACACCGGACCTCACTGACTTTGTCATTATAGGGACAAAAAATAAAAAAATAAAATAAAATAAATATTCCTAATTTGTGTTCCACTGAAGAATGAAGTTAATTAGGGTTTGGAACATGAGAATTTTCATTTTTTTTGGGCAAACTATCCCTTTAACATTAGCACTTAACACAACAGAACATCTAAACGTATCTACAACAGTCACTATAGTCGCAATGAACACACAACATTTATGCAACACACAGATAAAAACACTAAACCTTTATTCCAACCTCCCCATTAAAAGAGCACAGCATGCCATTTATCTGCCCCCTCTGTGGGAGAAAGAGAAGAAAGAATTAAGATGAGGGGGAAAAGCATGTAGAAATCCAAGCAGAAATCCAGTTCATTTAGTGCTGAGGAGACAGTCGAGAAACTGCAATAAGGGAAACTACAAACAACTCAGCAGAATAAAGTCTCATGGTGATAAATGACCACAATACTCAATATCTGCAGAGAAAAGGGTTTTAAAGTGAGTGTTTAAGGGTTTAATATAAGAGATGTAGTATTGTAGATACCAACTGTGTTTAGTTTATACAGAATGCCTGATTTACATCTTAGATGTACTCTATTTATTTTTAATTAACACGTCATTGCAGCTATTTTCATGCAAGTACATTTCTTGTCTACCTTTGTGATGAAGTGCATTTAATTGTCTTAAATGTGCACTTGTTCTTCAGATCTTAAAAGAACATTTCTAAAAACCTCTATTTGCAGATAATTAGTGCTGACTAATCATGACTAATCACATCCAAAAATAGAAGATTTTGCTGTGTTTATATGTTTATGGCATGGTCTGTCTGAATACCCGATTCTGATTGGCTGGCAGGTGTTGATTAAATTAGTTTAACTGCACAGTTAGTTCAAGGTCAGTTTAATCACGTTCTATATTAATGCACTTCATATAAAAATTGGTAACCATAGTAACATATAACAAGTTGTAACTGACAAAAATAACCATCATTTTTATCGTTCCGGTCAAATATTGCAGCGCAAATATTATTAACATATTTAATATGTGAATGCTCGCAAATGACCATGGCTTAAGCGGGATAATCAACGGCTAGCTGTGCATTAAACGATCTGAATGCACTCCGCTGCATGTCGGGTGGTTCTTCGCTTCCACATCGTGCATTCGAATCGTTTAATGCACAGCTGGCCATTGATAATCCCTTACATATATAAATACACAGAATTTAACAAAACAAAATGACAAATAATGATGCATATAAAGATGTACACAAGTCTTAAGTTAATTTAAAAAGCATGCTTAATTTGAACTATTTGCATTAAATAAAATTGTAAACAATTTTGACATTTTCATTTCATTACAGCTACCATGCATTTAAGTGTCTGAAAACATTGCATCCAGTTCACAAGTAAGTATATTAGTTTAAAGTATATTATCGCTGTTATAAGTATTTTTAAGGGCACAGCTTTTTCACAAGAATACCTGGATGAGAAAAGACTGAAACACTTATATGCTTCCTATCTTAAATTTCAGCATCTTACTGCTGTGAGCTTGTGAAGTGATTACAGCGAGCATATTTCAGATCATCTTTGACCTCTGATCTCTGTGCCTCTCCGACCTTTCCCAGAGGCTTACGAAGCACTAGCGTTTGTATGAACCGGATCTAAGTTATTCCTCTGTGTTTGTGTGGAGGTATGCATGAGACTGGTAATCCCTGCAGCGAGAGAGATTGGTAATTAGGGATTAGTGTGATAATATTCAGCAGGATTCTGATGGAAACAGAGTGAGTTTCTGGCTCAGGTCAGAGTGGGCAGCTTCATCAAAGAACACCGAACTGCTACAACAGCCAGAAAACCCAGAGCAAAAACACTTTTCCTCCCTCGCTTTCCTCCTCCAGTGACTCCGATTTAAATTCCGCTGCTCTAAATACTGCGTCAAGTAGAAGAATTAGTATGGATGAAGTTATTCCTCACAGACGCACACACTGCATGTTTCTGAAATTGTAATGGATATACATTAATAGGCCGGACAGAACCTGTGCACTTTTTTAAAGGAAGGCTTTGCATAACCAAACACCTCCAAGCCTACCATTACAAATCTGTTACCCTTTCAAATATATTTTAACTGAGAGATATATACTGTATAAAAAAATGTCCTGGTTCTTCCAAGCTTTATAATGGCAGTGAATGGGTGTTATTTTTCAACAGTCCAAAAGAAATCCAATAAAGTGCATGCATCCATAATAAAATGTGCCTCACACGGCTCTGGGGGCTGAATAAAGGCCTCCTGTAGCGATTTGATGCATTTTTGTAAGAAAAATATCTGTGTTTAAAACATTATAAACACTTTTCTCCACTTCCGCTAACTGTCATACAGTGAAAAAAGTGCAAATGCCTTGTTGTTACTCTGAAGAACATTTTATACTTCATCCGACTTAAATAATTTACTTTTCTGTCTCGTCATTGAGCTAAAGTAAACTATTTAGTTAATTGGAAGTACACCTAGGATGCCTTGAGGGTAAGTACATCATGGGCTAATTTTCATTTTTGGGTGAACTATCCCTTCAAGTATAATCGTTTATTGCACAAAACACATGTAAATAATTATAAACAGTCTACAGAAAATAGTCCCCCAGCTGTGACTACAGTATGTCTGACACTAGGGACAGGTTGCATAAACTGCTTAGACTAGTGTTACAAAGTTAGTCATCTAATTATTTTCTTCAAGACTGGTTATAACACTTTAAAGTCAGATGAAAAAAAGATAGTTTTGTCTAATTTGAATCCGAAAAGTAAGACTGATTTCCCATGGGCTAACTGCTAGTTGGTCAAACCAGTTCTTAAAGGGTTAGTTCACCCAAAAATTAAAATTTGATTGTCTTTTACTTACCCATGAAGCATCCTATGTGTATATGACTTTCTTCTTTCAGACAAATCCAGTCGGAGTTATATTAAAAATTGTTCTGGCTATTCCGAGCTCTATCATTGCAGTCAGCAGGTGTTGCAGTTGAACAGTCCACAAGTCGTCAAATAAAGCTCGCATTCATGATAAAACATGCCTCACACGGCTCCTAAAGACCTTCTGTAGTGAATGCATGCGTTTTTGTAAGAAAAATATCCATATTTCAAATGTAATAAACACTTTTCTTTTACTTCTGTTAACTGTCATACGCGAAAGCCGTTCCAGCGGATGACGCAGCACATAATATGATTCAGCCAAATGCAGCAAAGTGGATTTGCGGCGCTCCATAGTGCAAATGGACGATGACCGTAAACATACAGCAAAAGCAACCCAGGAGTTTTTGAAGGTAAAAAGTGGAATATTCTCCAAAAGCCAAGTCTCCTGTTTTCAAATCTCCTGATCTCAACCAGACTGAGCTGCATTTCACTCGCTGAAGACAAAACTAAAGGCAGAAAGACCCACAAACAAACAACAACTGAAGTCAGCTGCAGTAAAGGCCTGGAAAACATCACAAAGGAGCAAACCCGGTCTCTGCTGATGTCCATGAGTTCCACATTTAAAGCAGTCATTGTCTGCACAGGATTATCAACAAAATATTAAAAATGAACATTTTATTTATGATTTATGATTATTTTCATTATTTATTTAGTTAATATTTATTTATTTGTGTATAAAAATGGATGTAATTCCTAAGCATTTTATGTTTTATTTTTGTTCAACCCTTATAATTAAAGCTTAAAGTCTGCACTTCAATTTAATCTTGATTGTTTTCTTTTTAATTCTGTTCTGGTGGCACACAGAGCCGAAAGTATGAAAATTGTGTCAGTATCCATATATATATGGACCTGACTGTATTTCCCAGATTTTGTTTCTTGTAATTGCAAATTTCTTTCTTATTTAGAAATAATTAAATAAATAAATGTGTTATAGTTATAAATAAATAAATAAAAACTCACAGTCTACTAAAGCTCATTCACACTAGCGGCTGGGAAAGAGGTTGCTAGTGGGTGTTTTCTCAATACTGGTTGCCTTGACATCAAATCAGGTTTCTTGCTGCTAAGTACAAACATTTTGGAAGCAAAAGGTTTTTTTTTCTTCTTTTTAACACAAATTTTGAAGAATGTTGGTAACCAAACAGTTAATGGTAGCCATTGGCAATGTCAATGGCTTCCATCAAATATTTAGTTACCAGTATTCTTCAAAATATCTTTTACCTCAAAATATGTTCAACAACAACAACAACAACAAAAAATTAATTTATTTTAAAAAAACTTAATAAAAATATTAAAACTAAAAGAGAAAAAAAAATCACATTTTCAAAAAAAACAACACTTCTCTTTCTACACATACATTTTTTTGTTGAAGTCTTTGTTCTTTAGATTACACAAGTTAAGTGATTATTCAGACATTAAAGTCAACATAAGGTTACCTTTTAGGACTAGGTGTGTTAATTTTAGGATTGGGATAGTACCACCTAGTCCTTTAAGGTAACTTCATGTTGAATTTAATGTCTGAATTCTGTGTAAATCTGCGGTTCTTTCTACAGTATTGTATTGGCACAGACTCAAAGCAGGGCATTCGCTGACAATGACCTTGTCTGCCATCTGGAGATGTCTTTCTAAACTAGTCTGTCCTTCCAAAATCCATTTCAACACAATATTACTGCTGCTCTGTTGTGCCCAAATTTGCCACACAGGGCTTGAGGATTCATCGTCCCTCGGTTTTTAATAGTCTTGCTGTAAAGGCCACTTTTCTCCGCTGTCATATCATTCCAAGGATACGACCGTCAGGGGCACTGGCTTTCATAAACGCAATCATGCACACAGTTTAACACATCTTCCCTAGTCAGAGCTATAAACACACACACATTCTTGGAGCGTAGTTCAGACGAGGCTTTAATTAACAGTAAGCGATGATTTATTACATAGGAGATGTCCTCATCTCCAGCACGGAGGCATAACCGCGTCCCCAGACACTAATTCAGACGGGCGTAATGCGGACTACATCTCCAGCCGCACGTCCGCTCCTGTGGCTGCAGGGTTACGCGTCCAGAGACAGATACATGATTGCAGAGGAACAGAGCTAAGGTGTGGAGTGAAGACACAAAGACATACAGCGACTGGTCTTCAGTATCCCTTATGAAGCTGCAGTACAGAACAGAAGGGGGATGGAAGGGGAAGTTCAAAGAAGGTGACAGACAGAGAGAGACACAACAGGGGGAAGGGAAGAGAGCATGATGAGGGAGATACACAGAGACTATCTCAGCCTCTACTGCATGCATGAGCAGCATTTTAACCACAACTGGCTCTACAGGGGGTCTCGGGGGTCAAACTGGTTATTAAATACAACCTATGGGTATAATTAAACTGTCATTCATTTTTCTTCTTATTATTATTGACTATCATCATTTATATCTTATATATCAAAGCATTAGTATTTTATATAAAATTATTTTATTCATAATTACATTTGTTGTAATATTAATTCCTCTTTTATTTGTTTCCCTGCAACTTTAATGAGGGGCTATTGTTGCTTTATTATTGCTGTTTAATTTTAATGCTGCTATTTTATTAAAGAGGTTTGAATTATATGCCATGCCAAACAGGGACTTACTATCAAATCTATATTCATCATACCTCTCTTATGGTGCGTCTAAATCAATTTTGTCGTCTCTCAAAATTTGGCCAATGTTTCTTCAAGCAGTATTTGTTGTGTGTGAACTGATTTTGATGTTTTCTGACACTTAACTCCATGAAAATGTATTATCGTTTATGTAATTATGACCAACTTAAGTACATCTTTATATATGATTTATATTGTCTTTGAAATATGCTTGTACTGAATGTGCTAAAAGGCATTTATGGTAAACTAAAAATATACTTCAGTGTAATTTCTGTTGAAACCTCTAAGGGATGTATTTAGATATATATGTAATTACACATTTGTAATGATGATGTGTTTAAAATAAATTAACTTTAAATGTAATATCATTGTAAATTACTCTAATGTTCTTTCGTATGTTAGTTAACATTAAAATGAGTGTACTTCTTTAGAGCATGACAACAGATTATTAAAACATGATGATTTAAAATGTAGTTTTAATTAAAACTTTTAATTTTAATTTTTTTTTAAATGTAGTCATCAAAGCATACTCTTTTAAGTACACTTAAATGATCTTGTTTCATTAACATTTCAGTAATATTATATTATCTGTATCAGTGTAGCAAAAAAACGGGGTATGTAGTGTATGCAGTGCATGGGGGTCCCACATAGGGGGCGCCATTTTGTCGAAATCATTATGTGAAAATCCCCTTTAATAAAACGTTATAAATAATCAAAAGCTTATTTGTTAAATTAATGTAATGAAACGTTTTTATTTAATGGTTTTTAGCTTTTTTAATGAGTTCAAAAATGTATTTACTATAAACTCATTGAGACGCGGAACTGCCGTATCTCTTTACGACCACAACAAACAGGAGACTTTTAGATGTGCACTTCAGCTTTCCTTCGGCGTGCGATTAAAACGAGTGCGGAAAAGGTACAGGTGCCAAGTGAGCTTCAGTAGGACAACAGTGAAATGCGGTTTGATAAGATGTTGTTATATGTCAGTAAAACAAACTTTCCTGTTCTGTCAGATGTTTTATTGTGCACACAAAACGCACGCTCTACAACTATACGTGAATATGAGGCGCACGCTATCCCTTCATCATAAATAACCCACACAAGAAACTATGAGCATACATCATTAGTTATCATCAGTTAAGGCATGAAATCACCAAAATTGCATGTTTATATGCATCACATTTAAGAAGGTCTCTCAAATGCATGTAGGCTTACTGAAATATTCTGCAATTCGTGATAACAACAGGGCGCAAGATATGTAATTTTTTATTTGTAATTTAATGCACAAGTAGGCTAAATTTGAGCACAGTGCAGTTGTACTAGAAAATATGCGTTAATTTTTCGTTAATTTGTAAAGTATGAAATGCATAAAATAACTCATTTTACATTCTGCCATTTATGTGTTGATGACTTCCGCCCCTTTTTCACATTATTGGAGATAAAAAATAAAAATATAACTTTCCTTAAATACCTCTAATAACTCTATACAAAACTGACAAAACTAATTAAATTAAACAACTTTAAAAACGTATAGAATGTTTTTTTTTTTTTTTTTTTTTTTTTTTTAGAGCTCACTGATTATATAAAATACAGTGAAGTTTGACTAAACTTTAAACTATCTGCATGTCTCATCCATGAGTAGGCCTGTGCAATGATGGAGAACAAGCTTTTGGGGTGTTGAGACCCAGAACCAAGCTGACTGAGCAATAAAGCTAGAGTGAGGCCTTTTATTAAAATAACTAGAGGTAATACAAAAATAATACAAAAATGGTTATATTAATTCAGTATTACCTGGTCTAATTCACAACTTACGTACAAATGAATTGTATTTAGTTGTGTTTTAGGCACTTAAACAGTCCAGTAGTCAAATACATGTCTATATTGAAATAATGAAGATTTCTGTGCCACCACAGACAAAATTTCTATATTTTGTGAATTATGTCATAATCAGTATTTTTATTGCTTTGACTGCCATCTTGGATTTTCATTGCAGTGTATTCGGGGATTAACTTCTCAACAATGAATATATATACAATGCTTATTGTTTGGCCAAAACAAAGTATAATTATGCTGCTCATAAAACAGCCTTTGCATCAGAAGCCAATGCTACCTATTGAGGCAGCTCACGGTGCTTAAGAACAGAGCGAAATAGCGGCCCGGAGACTGAGGCTGAAGTAGTTCATGGGATGAGTAATAATGGTGAGATGGCTGCTTTGCCTCTTATCTTGTTTCATCCTGCTCTAGGAGGGATTTTAGAAATAGTCTTGGGTGCAGATTGCCACTGGAGTGTGTCTCCAGGAGCACAGAGGTACAAGGAGACAGATTTGTCATTTTCATGCAGATATTGGCTGCACCCTTCAGAGCAATCTACACTGTTACCTGCAGAACACAATCAAATTAATCTTCTCCCTTTGCCACACACATACTGTACAGTACATCCCTATTCTACACCAACTAACACCAAAAAAAAAAAAAATTAAATAAATAAATAAAAAACGCTATTTATTGATTGGTTGATTGTCAATGTTTCCGTCTTTGGATAAAAGTATCCTTTAAATTTAGTCAGTATTTCATATGCATTAATTTTAGTCTTAAATGGTAAAGTTTAGTAAACAAAAATAGCGTATTTCTTGAAGGGAAATGGCAAAAGAAACCAAATATTTAAACGTGTCAAGGTGTAAAAAGTCCTTGTAAAAAAAATATCTTAACATTTTTATGTGTAGACTACTATAATACATTCTTTATGCCTTTTTTTTCTAGTGCAAAATTAGTTCACTTGTGCTGTCATAATGTGCAGATGCAAGTTGCAATATTAAAGTAAGAATACATATAAGATTAGTATCAAAATGCATCATTAGTGTGTTGTTTTGAAGTGTTTATGATATTTATATGATATATATAATATAAAAAAAAGAATATATTAAAACAAAAATAGTAACAAACAATAACAATCACACTCACAAAAAAAAAAAAAAAAAAAAAAAAAAAAAAAAAAAATTGTTTACTGTTGTTGCGTAAAACAGACAGCGGCCTTCTTGGTAATGCCCAGCGGAAGCTATATTTAAGATGGTTTGCCAGGTTTACACAGTTCAATACAATCTGAATATTTCCATAGTTTCTTTAATTTAATTCAGCTATAATGCACATGCAAACTGTTCATGAAAAGTTTCACTCAGTAATAGCTATAAATGATCAAATTCTTATCATGAGTTCAAATTTAAATTAAATTTACATTCAAATGGTAACTAATCTACACTGAACCGAAAGCAAAATCCCGAAAATGCAGCCATAAAATGTTTAAATCATTTAAATTCAGGCAGATTTACTGAATAGATTGTGTTTGTGTTACTCCATTCTATAATGCTTCCCATATTTCAAAAGACCCTTAATACATAGGCATATACTGTAGTGCATTTTTAAAGTATCTTCTGCAAACTAAAAGAATTAATTAATATAGGCATACAAAATTAATGTGAGATATGAGAAACTTTTGTTTTGTTTTTTAACTTCCTTTCTTACAGCTGCCGTATTGAGCAACATTTTGGATTAAACTTGTGTTGTGCGCAACAGAGGGTTTCTAAGAGGGTTTATTTAGTATCTAATGGTACCTCGTGTGTGTTACTGTGGCATATTGACACCTGTTTTGTGGAGCACAGCACACACAGCATCTGAGAGTGTGCAGGCGGTGAGAAGCATACTAATGCTCCACTCGCTCTCCTGGGACTCCCGTCTGACAGCGGCTCAGAGTAAACGCTCTCTAGATACAAACGCTCAGAGCTGGGCACACCAGTACGTTCTCACATGCACCTTTAAAGACTTTTGTTGAATTATTAAACCTGTGACTCCAGTCTTTGTCTCTGAGAAAGTACTAAAGCATTGGTTAATTTCCATTCTGTAGAATTCGTCCCAAATCATCTGCATATTCTGACAGTTTATAGATATCTGGACATTAAAAATGCATGCTTCTGTCTTTTTATTTACTTCCATTCTAATGTAGAAAGCAGCTGGTAAACTATTTGAGATTAATGATTTAATGCTCTCATTTTTTATTACCCATGCAGCATGTACTTGAAAGCTGTGGCTGTTTTGTATGTAAAAATTAACTATGCAGAACTCATATCATACCCTGCAGACAGTTTGTCAAGGGAATACATATCTGCTGAAGCGCCATGAAGCGGAGCAATCCTTTCCTACTGTGGGCCTGCTGCTATGGATTTATTCAAATGAAATACAAAGTTATGTTCGAAAGCCTCTTGAAAAACAAACCAATTGGATGACTTTACAGCAGGCATTGTTTGTGCAATCAGCTTTTATTTGAACAGAGATTCACTGTTTCATTTTGTAGTCTCTCAGCACATGAGGGAGTCTAAACATCTCTGCTGTTTGGTCTGCATCTCTCAGTATTTCTTTCTCTTTGATATCTAAAACATTACTTTGTTTGAAAACCAAATGAGCTTTGGAACTCTATACATGCTGTATATAGAAACCATCTTAACAGTCACTGATAAGCATCACACAAATATAGGGGCCTGACTAAATGGTAACCTTCATTGTGTGACATCTCTTGAGATTCTCATGTGACTGTTTATTTGGAGTCTTGCAGAAACCTAACCCTAACCCTGTTGGCAGCAAATATGAATCTTATAATATAGCAATGGCAAATACGATCTTGATAACATCTTGATAAAATAGTTGATTCCAATAGTGTTTGGCAATCTACTGTAGGCTCATCGGAAAAGGCACCTTACACCTACATACATTTTTGCAAAATTCAAGAAATGTACCTATACATACATTTACTACAGTTTCTAGTGAAATAAACATAGCGGCAGAAAAACACCAACAACTTTCATTGTTTTTTGTTTGTTTGTCACATTAAAGATTTATGTTTTTGCCTTTTTTATTAGGACAGAACAGTATTCTAGACAGGAAGCAAAGTAGGAGGGGAGGGGGGATCAGGAAACATCCGCAATCCGGGATTTGAACTCGGGACGCCCAATGTGCAACGGCGCTATATGTCGGCATACTACCCACGAGGTTATTGGCACCAGTAAAGACTTTCTTTGTTGTTCTCTAAAATTATGATTACAGGAGCAGATAATTGATTATTAAAGACTCATTTTCACATAGTTCCTTGCACAACACAAAGATATTGACCTCAAAACACTTCAACCATAGCGCATGAATTGTAAACTAATACATTTTGACATTTCATTGTATAATGAGCTCCTTATGTATGGCTTTTCTGACATAGTAAAATTGCTTGGTAGTGCACCTGGTACAGCAATGCATTTTAGATGTGGAGCTCTTGGGTACCAATCCATTAAAATAGAAGTTACGACACTCGATAAACAGCTCAAAGTCTTGAAGAAGCAAGGTAAAATAGCATGGTTGCTGCAGCAAATGCTTTTTTTTTATCCCCAGATTGCTTTTGTTAACACTATCGTTTAGGTTTTGAGTAGGGTTTAGTGTGGGCTGTACATTATTTTTAAGCATAATAGAGAATTTTAATGCCACTCACCAGACATTTCATTTATTAACTTCTGCAATACATACAACGAACTACGTAAAATATTGCCACATTCACAAAAAAAAAAAGCCTGGGTTGTTTTTTAAACTAACAATTTGATTCTGTTGTAAGAATAAACTTATTGAATGAATATTTTTAAATCTAACAAAAAAAACAATGTAATATCACTGGGTGGTTGCCACAAGCATTTTTTTCAAAAGCCTGGGTTGTTTTTTAAACTAACAATTTGATTCTGTTGTAAGAATAAACTTATTGAATGAATATTTTTAAATTGACATTCATGCTCACCCACCATACTGAATTATTTTGTTTTCTCTTTTTTGGGAGAAGGGCTATTGTCTTGAGCAGGTTCATAACTTATTACACATAGATAATCTGTATTGCAGTCCTTTGACTTGACCTCTGACCCATTCATTTATCCTGCACATACCCTTATGTCTGATACACCTGTTGGCGCACATACTGATGAGGTGAAGAATGAACTCACAGTTGACACTCATTTCCATATTGAGTAGATCTTGATCCCTCCTCTGACGATTAATTCCACTGGGATTAATTAGACACACACAGTGCTGAACCCTCATTAACACGCTCCTGTGATATAATCTGCTACAAATGTGCCGTCTGCACACGGGTCTGTGTGTGTTCAGAGGTCTGGGAGATCCCTTACACCTAAATTATGCAAAAGGATGAAACAGCTCCAAGTTGACTTTTACATTTTCTGAGGAAAATATGAGTGGTGCAGAAGTCACACCACATTTATAGGGTGTTGTGGATGATTGCTATACAGTGTTAAGAACTGCTGTGTGTTTTAGCATGTTTCTTTGCTTTTGCTTGGAGCTTAGTGGCCTAAATCATGAGCCAATATTCTTACAGTATATGCCTTTCTATGTCATTTTGATGTTTTATCAGCTGCCGGGCTGAAACTGTAAAGACTAAGGTAAACTTTTATTTTTTACATGTACACTATAGTGTAAAGTAAATTAAATTAAAAAAATTAAAGTAAATTTCCTCAACAGTTGCTGTATAATATACAAGCACAGCCAGATTTTTCTAGCCACCTGTACTCTATATGCTTAACTTTTGCATGCATCTTGATATTTCAGTCAAAAAAGAAATTTATGAGAAAAAATAAAAGCATTGATCTGCTCAAGACCACAACAGCAACTGATGCACAACATTTTCAAGTGATTAGTGATATAGTGATATAGTGATTTAATGATCGCTTAGACAAATAATGTTACATCTCTCCATAGAAGCTGTGTGATTTGAGGTTTCATTTAAAGTGCAATACTTAGTTAAAGGTCTGATATACTTCAAGCTATTTGAAGAAAGACCATGTATGATAAAATTTGGTTAGAACAGCTCGCCAGCACAAACTTTCCAGAAGCAAAATCAAAAAATTAAATAGTGAGGCATAAGTGAAGTTTGTTTGGATTTTGTTTTAGGGAGTTTTTAAACAGCTTTCCAATGTGAACTTTCTGGAAAAGTTCTCCCTGGCTGGAAAACACTTTCAGACTACCATAGGTCCGTGTTGATTATGCAATAGATAGGTGTGGCTCTGGGGCTCTGCCTTTGATGTGGAAATCTTTTCCAGTTCATTTCTAGTAGAAATTGAAATTTAAAAATAAAAGTTTTTCCATATTTAATACAAACTGGACTTTATTTATGTGCCGAATTGCAGATCTGATGCAAACATGTCCACATTGCTATGATCTGGTGCTTTCTTAACTGCTGTTTTCTCACCACTGTCATTTTTGTAATGTTTATTTCATTAATAAGAGATTTACCTATTCATCTAAACACCACTCTCAACATTGTGGGCAGCATCAGGATGTTTGCTAACAGTAAACCCTTCCTCTGGTATTTCAAATCCCTTTACCCCTGAGCGAAGAACAAAAATCGAATTCACCTTGAGTATATCAGGGCCTTTATAGGTGTTTGTTCAAACTACTAACTCTCAGTATGAGCAATAGTAAGTTTGTTGCTTGATTTAGCAAACAGCATTAAGTTAGCATGGCCCAATCAACCCCTTCTGGTAGATACCATAGCCAGTCTAGTTTTGAAAAGCATTTTTATCAATGAAAGGGCATTCAGAATTTGATTGATTTTTTTTTTTTTTTACAACATAATGTTTCATCATAGTATGGATTTTCTCTGGCTCTAGAATCATTATTCACATGGCATTTACAGATTAGGTAGTTTTTGTCCAGTGATGGGTAAAGACAGCAGATTTAAAACTGAATATTTCTGGAAGGTCCTGCAACAGTTCAGCAACTGTCCCTGAGAAGAATGGGAATGCTAACGGGTAGCTTTCTGCTGCTATTCTACACTTCATCGCGCACCACTATCTAGAGGTGAACATCTTGCTAATAAAATATTCATGTACCTTTAAAGAAAACCTGTTTGATAGGCCTAGTAAGAAAGAAGACGAGATGTGAGGATACGTCTGGCATGACGAGACAGACAGACAGAAAGAAAGGGTGTGGCCGAGCAGAGGTGTGCAGCTGTGTGTGTTGCATCGAGGCAGAGTGAATCTTTGATCACTTTGAGCACTTATTTGTGTCATATGTTCATTAATACTAATGCAACTATTAAAAAAACCAGTGCAAGACGACTCATTCTGCTTGCTTAATGAGTCTAGTTGCCATAGATACAGCATCCCATTGCAATGCAGCACAGAGAGAGTAAGTAAGAGAGAGAGAGAGAGAGAGAGAGAGAGAGAAAGAGAGAGAGAGGGAGAGAGAGAGAGAGGAAGGGGTGCTCAGAATGATTGATGGGGTGCTGGATAGCGCTAGTGTGCTGGGCAGATTGATGGTGTTTATTCTGCGGTTGGTTTTGCCAGTGGAAAGGAAGCTACACATGTGCCTCAGTGTATTGAAGAAGAACTGAACACCCACATCAGATAAACACACTCTCCTGCTCTGAGAGGATTTGTGTGTGGATCTTTTCTCTGATGCCTCTGATGCTCATTTCCATGTTATCATGTCTGCAATGTGGAAATGTCTTTGTGGACATATTGGAAATACAGCAAGGTCACGTTTAGAGAATCAAAATGGATTTTGTAAGATGACACTAAGAATTATAATAATTTGTATTTAGATTTAAAAATTGTAAAAATAGTCCATAATTATTTCCTAATAATATTCCATCATCAACTAATAACATCAAAAAAATCTTTTTTTTTTTTTTTTTTTTTTTTTTTACACAAAATAAGATGTTTTTAAGAATGTCTATGCTGCTCTTTTCCAAACAATACAAACATATGGAGATCAGTGATTGTTAAGACCCATAAATTACATAGAATACCCAAAAATTATATAGAACCCATAAATGCATAATAAAAGTGTGCTCCATATGACGTGTGCTAGATTCCAGGGTCCTCATTTATAAAAAACTGCATAGAAAAGGTTCTATATTTTGTCCTTATACTTACACACATTCCTACATATAAGTACAAGTTGGGAGATCACACACTTTGTGTGAAACTGTGCATAAGCACCTATTATGCACACATCTGTACATAAATGAGGGCCCTGGTCTTCTGAAGCCCCATGTGACAGATCTAACAGAGAAAGAGATAAAAATGGTCATAGTTCTTAAATCATATTTGCACTTTGTTCTTTGCACATATTGGTGTAAAACCAAAAATAAAATAAAGTTGATTTTTTTTTCTCAGTCAAAGCTACAGTACAAGTTAACTTAAGTGTACAGCATTATTTATTTATTTACTTGTGTGTTTGTTTGTTATTTCGGGGACTTGACAGTCCTTGGTGGCTTAATGTCTTAAAAAGGGCACTGTGAACATTCTTAAAAACTCCTATTGTGTTCCAGTAAAGAAGTGGAATGGGTTTAGAATGACATGAGGGTGAGCAAAGTATGACAATTTTCATATTTCTTCAACTCCTGTGCAATATCAAGAATAAATAAATTGTCGTCTTTGAGAATAGAATAAATCTCTCAAACAAGAATAAACAAATGGGAAAAGCGTGGCTGGGCTTACATTCATTTTTTTAGTCTCTTGCTATCACCTTTTCAAAGAGCTGTCATATTCCTCAGATGAAATGACTGTGCTGTGAAATCATACACATCAGTGACAGCAGAAACTGGTACAATGAGCTTCACTGAACCACAGGGTAATATTAGTGTGCAAACCGAGCCATATGCACATTAAAGAGCTTCACACACCAGCATCAGACACCAAATTCATGTTGTGCATTTCTTTACAAAATGTGCAAAATTAATAGCAATGTTTTATCTTCTCTAACACTTATTAACTACCCCTAGAAAGTAATTTACATTTATGCATATAGCAGACGCTTTTATTCAAAGCGACTTACAGTGCATTCAGGCTATACATTTTTTTTTTTTTTTAATCAGTATGTGTGTTCCCTGGGAATTGAACCCACAACCTTTTGCGCTGCTAACGCAATGCTCTACCACTGAGCCACAGGAACACCTGTTCAAAAGTTTGAGGTCTGTAAGATTTTAGTCTACCCAAGGCTGCATTTATTTGTTTAAAAATCCAGTAAAAAAATAAAAAATAAAATAAACACACTAATATTATGAGAGATTATTACAATTTAAAATAACTGATTTTATATTTTATTATAATGTAAAATGTAATTTATTTCTGTGATCAAAGCTGAATTTTCAGCATCATTACTCCAATCTTCAGTGTCACATGATCCTTCAGAAACCACACAAATAATCCTAATATACTCACAAGAAACAAAAAAAACAATAACAATTCTAACAACACATACAACATATAATCTGATTTAATCACATTTTTAACTCTTTTTTATTTTTTTAATATAATTTTATGGATATAAAGTCCAAAAGAACCACATTTATAGCATTCTGAAATAAAAATATAAAGTCTTTACTGACATTTGTGCAATTTAATGAATCCTTGCTGAAAGTATTTCATATATAAAATCTCACTGTCCCCATTTAACGGAAGTGTAATTATATGAGGGAAATGACCAACCCCAGGCCTGGCCCTTTCATCATGGTAAGCTTGTTTAATACTGCAGACAACAGACCACAAAAGCAAACAAACTGACCAAACAAAATAAATAAGGGTAAGTGACTTAATGAACATTAGTTTGGTTGAGGTAAAAGATCACAGGGCATGATGGATCAAATCATTATGGTTACTGTTCCACTCCACAAGTACAGCACAACTTGTAATTTCTGTAATTGGATGGATTAAAGGGAATAAAATCTCCTAATTAAGCTTAATTAGCAGGGTCTTTCAGCAATGTGGATCCCAGGAAAGTCAAAGACACTGAACACAGCAATAGACTTGGATGTAATGTTTTTTTTGTGAACTGCTTGGATGGTTATAAACATATTCAATAAAAATAAACTACCCTTCTTTTTTCTTGTGTGTGTGTGTGTGTGTGTGTGTGTTAAATTATTTTATAGTGCATAAACAGATGCACTAAATTGAAATTCCTCTTCTTTTTTCTTCCTCTGCTCCAAATTGCATTTAATTCAATTTGCACACAAAAACTTAGCATTAACACTATTCATAATTTAACTAAAAGCAGAAATGGCATTGTAATACTCTAATACTTTTTCATCTTGCATCTGTTAATACATACTGCTGCCCAAAGCTATTTTTTGCTGTCTTGCAAGCACTGGTATTTCATTCATTAACTGAATTAATCTTGTCTGCCATGCAGTTATATCTTTTCTGTCAGTGCGTTTGGCTCAGTCTCGGGAGTTGTGGAGACACTCAGAGTTGACAGTGTGATATTTGATCATGTCTTATTTCTTTGACAAGTAATAAGTCTAACAAATTATAGATCTGGAAATTGCAGTGAGATGAAACTGAGATTAAACTCGACAGAGACTCAGATTTACAGTCAGGCACTGCTCTGGACAGCCCCACCAGGTCCTGAGGAACCACTAAGGTCCACCAAATCATTCCTGCTCTGTGATGCGTAGAAATCAATTACTGTCGTCATATAAGGGCAAACAGCTGAAGAAAAAAGCTATCTATCCATGCTTCCTCTCTCTATCCTACAGCTCACCTTTTTATCACTCCCCTCTCCATCTGATTCCAGCAGTAATGGAGTCCAAACAGCTCTTTGCTGTAATGTATTCCTCTCATTCTTCCTATCCTATCATCATCCTCATGCCTCACACATTCTGTTTTAGGGGTCACTGGTTTAAGCAGAAGCCTGAATAGTAAGTGACCTGGAATATGTATCATTTGCTGCACTTTTTAAAGTTCATCTATTTTTTATAAAGATGTTATCTCACAGCTATCTCACGACCAATTCATAGTTATTTTACGAGGTGGCTAATTCGTATGAATTTTGATTTTGTATGATTTTTCTGATGGGTAGGTTTAGGGGTGGGGTTAGGTGTAGGTCATTCGTATAAATTCATACGCATTGTGCAACTTGTAAAATACGTACGATTTAGCAAAAAAATTAGAGTGAGGTCGTACGAATTAGCCACCTCGTAAAATATGTATGAATTGCCGTGAGATTGGGCTGGTTATCAATCTTATTGTGAGCAGTTCATCCATGTATATGTTTCTTTTTCTTTTGTTAATCAAAATGTCAACTTCTCTCTGGTAAAGTAGACAGGACATCTCCAATCAATTAATCCACTTAAACCACACACCCCCTTCATTCAATTGGCTGCAAGCTTGTAATCAGATCTACCACCATCCAATCAACAACAGTTGAACAGAAGCAAGACCCCCCTCTACGTTTTTGTATTTTTTAATAACTGCTTGTTAATACAATGCATTTCACCCTTTCGGACGCAAAATTTATGGGAATATAAGACGTGCAGTGAAGAATTAGCGCTGAAAAGGCATGGACACAGAAATTTTTGCGTCTGACCTTATTGAAAATGCATTTATAGGAGTATCCCTTTCGGACGCAAAATTTATGGGAGGATAAATTTTAAATAAATCACGCAACGCGATTAAGTCAAATTTGCTGGTATTTGCGCCATTATTTAATGCCCCAAAAAGCATGGCTTAAACTATTTTGCGCCTGAATAGCTATATTTGTTGTTGCTAGGAGGAGGCATCGCAGATAGGATTTTTTTCCACACATATTAATTTATTTTTAATGCCAGAAGAATACATTATCTGAATCCGAACATATCCTTACGCTAATTTGTGCTGCACTCAGTAGATTGCGTTGGTCCTTGTGGAACTGCGATGTTGCGTCAGTGTTCAGTAAATCACCTGCAGAAATTTCCAAGCCCATCATATGGTTCCACTTTATTTAACGACTATGTACTTACATTTAAGCAAATCATTTGATACAATATAGCCTACTTGTTGTGTACATTATGTTTTACTTTGTACTTGTATTTAATTTTGTAATACATTTATGTAATTATATCTATAATTTCACTGTTGACCCTACCACTACCCCTTAACCCATCCTTAAACCTAGCCACTGGCCCTAACCTTACCCGTATCCCACCTCAACAGCAGCAAAAGTGTTTGCAATACAGTATAACATGAACACACTAAGTACATTGTAGCTAACAATTATTTATTTATTTTGTTAATGCAAGAACATAGTAGTAAAAGTTAGGTTTTTCTGTGGATTAATTTGTAGGTATGAGTTTGTTTGTTTTTGTACCACAAGACTAATGTGCACAAGTATGCAAGTAAGTAGGGTCAATTTAGATTTTATGTGGATATTAAAATTGGTCACTTGCCACCAGCAAAATTTTTTCTTCTTCTTCTTTTTTTTTTTTTTTTTTTTGCTCATGTAAGTTTGCAGTCTGTATTGAATGTGATTAGGCAGAAGAACTCTATTCAGACGGGGCCAGTTTCCCCACTGAAGGTCAGGTAAATCTGTCTTTCACAAATGCAATTTGTGATTTCAATCTCGTCTGAATTGAACATTACTGTGTATTTCTCACAGAACCACTGAAAAAAATTCAGAGCAAATTACCTGCTGCTTTTCTTAACTCAGCTGACCTCTGAGAATAATGCGTGTTATTATGGTGTTGTATTTTTCACAACACTCTTCCTCATGGCATAACTAAGATGCAGGTCCATTATGGATTTAGACCTTTTTGCCAATTTCCTAGGAAAAATAGCTGCTGGTTCGAGTACTGCAGACAACATATTGCTCAGAACAGCCACAATAATAGCAGCATCAGACATGTTGATTTATTTCCCTATATATACACACATAGCTTATTAATAGTTGCGTTTGCTGGTATAAGATTTTTATTTTCATCAAATAAATTACACACATAATTTGTAATATGTTATGCCTTTGTTTAGTTTTCCACGTGGAGATGTAGATGCTCTCTTTCTTTTTATATATAACCATGTTATATGAAAACAGTGCTTACTGTAGCTCTCTGTAAATAGCACTAAATAGATATTTGTTCTCCTCTGGTATCAATCAATAATCTGTATGCTTAAATGATTATGATGTTGGTAATTAGATGGTTGCACACTTCTCTCTCTCTTTCTCTGTGCAGCTTGTTAGCACTAAAGGTTGGGCTGTTCTGCTAATTGTCTTTATAAGTATTGGTGGTCTCTTAAGACTTTCTATCGATGATACATGTAAGCTGCCACCTTGAGCATAGATTCTCTGGATGTAACAATACAGTTTTCATTTAAAAGTACCCCCAAACATAATCATTTATAAAAATGCTAATGAATTGCAATCAGAAAAGCACATACTGTAGCAATGGTTTTCCTCAAAGGCACCCCTATAGTTTCTGGCACCAGCTATTAGTGGTTCATTGCTAGTCTTGTTGTGTATTTTTTATTACCCAAATAAAATATTTAACAGCCCAAAAGAGTTGTAAGTCAAAGCCACAGAGAAATTTTTGCTACTTCCATGAAGTTGCCTGAAAATGAAATGTTTTGATTGGCTTGGATGTTTTGATATTTGTAGGAAGCTGCATGGGCTAATAAAGCTAATTAATTCTCATTAAAATAAAACAAACAAACAAACAGGAGACAAACACAGACACAGAAAGAGAATATAAACCTGTGGGGACATGATTACGAGAGACTGCAAATAGGCGTAGCATGGGGGGGTATTTAAAAAAAAACTCAAAATGTCATTAAACCTTAATATGTCTTAATGTTAGTACTGTTAGTTTGACATTATCACAACATGCTTTTTTTTAAAGTGTACTTAATTGTGTTAAGAGAGGGGACATTGCCAGGGCGTTGCTATGTAGTTGCTAAGTTATTGTTTTTTTTTTTTTTTTTTTTAGCAAGTTGCATTGTGGTTTCTAGGGTGTTCTGTTGTTTTGTTGACTAATCCAGGTCAAGGGTTGGTGGTTTATTTAGGCTACGTTCACACTGTGAGCCTTAGTGCTCAATTTCGATGTTGCTCAAATCTGATTTTTGCATAGCTGTTCACATTTTTGTTTTAAATGTGGCCAATATCAGATTTCCGGTGTGAACAGATCATGGTTCTGAACTGACCCACATCAGTGTAGCGCAAAAAAATGATATGAACAGGGTTGCCAGGTTTTTACCACAAAATCTGACCGAAAGCTTCTCAAAACTACTCCAAAACTAGCCAAAACTTTGCAGCGCACTTTCAGAGTTCCTCTGAAACCCTCCACCTTCCCCAGCTCCACCTGTATAGATCGGCCATGGGTTATTATATGCTATTTGTGCAGCAGCAGTATGTCTTAAATACTCACAGCACCGTATCGCTGTATGCATTGGCAGTAGTACAGTAGGTTCCTGTAACTGCTTGCAGCAGCAGCAGCAGCAATAATCTGCAACTACAGCAATAACCAACAGCAGCAGCAATTCAGCAGCAGCAGAATAGCAATAGCAGATCTAATCCACCAAGACCAAATACATTAACACTGTCATATCCATTACCATGCTTAAATCTTCAGAGGGTGCATGATCTTTGGGTATGTAAAATCTTCGAAGTGACTCCCATGAGTGCAGAATCATGACAGATGTTGATCTAGAGTGACGCAAAAGTCGAATGAATTCCAATATGACTGTTCAGACTAGGGCTGTCAAAATGGTTGAAAAACTAAATTCGAATTGTGTACTTAAATATCATCAATAATCAAATATATTCAAATGAAGTGGCACAAATCAGAATTGAAAAGATCAGATTCCATGTGGTATGTGCTGTTCACACTGTCATGAGAAAAAAAAAAAATTGGGCCAAAAATTGGGCCACAAACTATATATGATCAAAGAAAAGTGGAAGGAGAAAAAAATATGTTGATGTGTGTATCAGGCCATTCAGAGCAAGTTTCCACCCCTCAGTAAATAGGATTATGGACAGATAGGAAACAGTTTTGGGTTTGATTCTTACCTGGAACATGACCCTGTACTGCTCTTCGGGCTTCTGCACCACACACATGTTACACCCCATCCTGACGTCTGAACCCGCACACCTTCAGGCCACAAACCCGCTCAGATCACCTACTCAGAGCAACGGCTGTGCTTCTTCAGCCAAGCAGCATAACCCAGATCCCCACAAACAGTTTGGTTGGCTTTCGCAGTCCAACGAGTTTAACGAACGTACTCAGGTTGAAAGCAGGAGAACTGCTGAGTTCAAAGCATTTCTGGTTTAGACACACATGCACAAGTCTTTCTCATGGCTTTAAAACATGTCAGTTTTTCTGCTTTTCAAACAGTCCATTTCATCCTACCTAACACAAAAACTCAAGAAGTCCAAACTGTCATATCTCAAGTCTATTGTGGGGCATGAAAACAAATTAAATCCATAAAAAAAAAAAATTCCATTGCAACCACCACCATCACTTTACTGCAACTTCTTCTGTTCCTGTCCCCATTGATGTGCTTAATTCAGGGAATTCAGCTTGAAATTACGATTCTGTGCTTGCTCTCACGCTTTTATCAAGGCCACTTCCACCAGCACTTTTCTGGGACTACATCCAAATTACTCCTAAATCAGTAAATGCTGCATGTACGTGGCTGCGTGACATTCAATGTGTTATTCCAAAGCGATGGAAGGATAATTGGAGAGTTTGAATGTTTGGTCAAGAGAGACCAACAAGGAGGCGCATTCCAAGAACAAAAATTAGTTATGCCTCCCAGTATTTGGTGAAATCTGTGGCTTTGTTTCAGGTTTTTGTTTCCAAGAAGTGTCAGTTCAATTCCAAATTCTTAGCTGCCAACCACTGGTCAAAACAGTGTATTTTATCAAAACACAACTATTTCCTGCAGAAGTCCTCATGAACGTCATGTGTTTTCTTTTCAAACTGGACTGTAGATGAAATTCTTGACTCTAGCTACTGATTTTTGTCCACAGATTTCCTCCTCACAGTGAGATCCATGATTCTCTCCCAAACTCGATCAACACCTAAGAATACCTAAAAAGATTAACGACTTCACAAATCCATAAAAAACCAATACAAAACGATACATCGCATTGGCTTTGTGCTTTTCCACCTGTTCCGCTTCCACGGGTAGATTTTTGCTTTAAACTTCTGCTTGAGTTTCTATATTCACGTAGGTGTTTCTTGTCAGTCTCTCATCTCTCAAAGACTCTGAACTGTGTAGAGTGCATCGCATTCAGTCGGATAAACATGCGTGTTCCAAGCTGGATGAATTGGTAAAAACTGGTTGCACATGAAAGTGTGAGGTGAGAGAGTCAGTGCGCTTGAGGAAAATTCAATCCCACGCACTCCTACATACACATGTTAAACGCTTCTGCTTAGGTGCGAACAACAGCAAACATCCTTCACTCGACTGGCTGCCCATCTGTGACACTTTTAACTCACTCAGGACACCAGATGCCACCAGATTCAACTAAGTAGGATGCATTCGAAGGAGCGGCTTCATAGACATTGAACTTTAGTTTTTTAAAAAAACAACTATTATGCATTTATATTTATTCTGTAATAAAGCTCTGTGCATCACGGTTATTATTAACCCAATTCCTCAATAGCTAAAATTTAGATCAATGAAGGAAAATTCAATTAAATAACACAAGCCCTTAATAGTTATCATCGGCGCTCGTCACATAGAAATCAATATCTTTCTTAATAAGATACCAGTTGGGTGCCTTTGGAGCTCAGTGGGCTGTGAAATGTAATATCAGACATCCGGTTTAACAAATGCTTTGTGGTTCTGCAAGCACACTTTGTTAGAAAGCTGAGGTGTCCAAAGGTGTGTATAAATCTTCATCCAATTGCGGGCTCAAATCCGAGGCAGCAGTCTTTACAAAAGAAACAGCGTGTAGCTAGTTGTACTTAGCTCTTTCTTCCTCCTTCTGTCTACTTCACACTTTCTCATCACTTCTTGCTTAGTTTCTGGGGAAAAAGTCCAAAACTCTATCACCAAAAAAGCTTCGACTTAAGGACTGCTCATTATTAAACTACTATGTTTTAACAGAACTATCTGTCCAAATGTTGGCTCTCAAACCAGCTAGTTTCTGACATGAACACGCTTCAAGACAGCGGACAGCTTTAACCTCATTAAAATGTCAAATGGCTGGTGTTGTTTCATGGCATGCACCCCACTGTTTCAGATTGCAGGCTAGCCATTCATGCTGCAGTAACGTGCCAGACAGACTGAGCGCACTCTGAGACGCTACCAGGCGTCGCCCTCGTACGCCCACATACACAGACGGGTCAAATGTTACCACACACACTCATGCAAACACACAAGATTTCCACATTAAACAACAAAAAACATCATATACAATACTCAAAACAAAGATTAAAGAAAAAAAAAAAAAAAAATAGGCAACAGTCTCAAAAGTATTCCTTAACTAGACAGCATCCTACATAAACACACCCTTCAGTCGCCACAAGTGTGTCAAAGCCGTGGGACGTGGAAAAAAAAAAGAGCATCAGACTCTCAAAGAAAGAAAGTCAGGTATGAGGGAGAGGCGTGTCATCCCTCTTTCTCTCTTTTCTTCCTCCCAAGAGTGCTGCGTTCCTTTTGTTTGGTCAGGATTTGAGTAATCCATACTGGCATGTTTCTTTTCCCGAAAAATCCTTAAGCAGCGTTTATGGAAAAAAGCCACCAAACTTGATCAGTTCCTCCAGCTTTGGGATGAATTTCTGGTTCTGTTCAGAGCAGCATCGCTGTGATGAAGGAGAGGAGGACGGGAGAGGGGCGAGCAGGCAGGTGAGGGGAGGTTGCTGCTGTCTCGTCCCCTCGTGTGAGCCGCTGAATAAACTCCCCCACTGCAGCGCAGAGAGAGAGAGAGAGAGAGAGAGGGGCACACAAAGACATTAACGCCCTGTGAAGCCACACACACACACACACACAAACACTAGTGCTCCTGCTGACTGGAGGAATAGTTTAGGATGCAACAGAAATCTACATCCTCCAGCCCCTCTTGCACACACACACATTTTCTCTCCCCTCTGCTTTTTCTGTTTGTCTGCTTTAGATTCTGTCCCCTCTATGCATCGCTGTCTCGCTCTGTTTTTTAAAAGCAAGTAATTAATGTCCCATTTAAAATTAATTGAATTCAGACAGCTTTATTAGCAGGACAAAATTATGTAAAAAAAAAAAACAAAACAAAAAAAACAAACACAGAAAATAGTCAAACTGTGCAAATTTGAAATTGGATTTGAAAACACAGAGGAAAAAGAATTTTACATTTATATGAATTTACAATTACTATAGATATATTTTGTGTATATAAAAAAATATTTAAAAAAAAGGATGGCAGTACATATTTTAAAATAATATAATAATAAAAATTTCAAAACGTCAATCTATCCACATCATTTTTTTTTTTACTTCCTCATCCATATATATATATTTTTCTCTATGGACAGGTTATAAATTTTAATATACAGTTTCAAAGTACATTGTTGTGATTGAGAAATTATTTGATGAGGTGGTGATTTTGTATGAAAAATACAAAAATGTACTCACATTGTATTTACATTGTATGAAATGTACGATTTTTTGAAAAAATAAATTAAAATAGTAGCCAAGCATGAAAGTCCACCCCTAAACCTCACCATCAGTCATACGAAAAGCGTGCTAATGAAATTGTACAAATTGTAAGAATTAGCAACCAATTCGCAAAAACTTAAAATATTTACGACTTGCATGACTCAAATTGTGTAATTTCAATTAAATTCACAACCAATTCGGCATCGTAATTAGTTACATTTTCTCATGAAATTATGTTCACAAAGCCTCAATATGTGCAAAAAAAAAAAGGTGTCTAGTAATCAATATACAAATAACAATATCATTAAAATAACTATCATTTTAATGAATCGGGAAACAGACAATGTCCAATTTTATTTTAAATTAAATTAAATTAAGCTACTCTCTCCTTCACATTCTTTCCTTAATGCCCCCTTCTCTCTCTCTCTCTCTCTCTCTCTCTCTCCCTTCCACTGCATAATGCATTTTTAAAATGCCTGTGTACTAATGGATGGATGTGATATTCATAAGGTCATGGATCCATTTCTATTGTGCATGATTCAGGTTTGAGATCTTTTGAAAATATGAATCATTTATCTTCTGTATGGATCAAAGCATCAAAGATCCGCACTTAATGTCTGGGGCTGTGTTCAGATGTGCTGGTCTCATCATGCACTTCACAAGGACTATTTATTTTATGCTGATGGAAACAAAGAGCAGCTGAAAGATAGCAGAAGGAAAATGAGAGAATGAGTGGACAAGGATGAGACACAGATGAGAAACTAGGTAAAAGTTATGAAACCTGATAAAAACCCAAAAACAGCAAAGAAATTAGTGTGTGTGTGTTTTTTTTTTTTTTTTGTGTGTGTGTGTAGGGAGGGCATCTCAGAGGGTTTTGGCAAGGCAGGGATACTTGAACTGCTTGTTTATGGACATAACACTGATTCCTGGACAAAACAGCACAAATTTACATGCTATTAGTTAAAATAGATAAATAGCAACATTTCCTCTCAAATTAATTAGAGATGACCACAACAATGCAAGATAAATACATTTATTAAAACTTTGTATTATCAAATAATAACATTACAGTGTCACCAACCTGTCCTCAGACTATAATACTTCATAGAGATTAAAATGTATAATGCAGTTTACACTATATAGAGGAAACACTCACAATTTGGAGAAAATTCAGAGAAATATGATAGATCACACACACACACACACACACACACACACACACACACACACACACACACACACACAAAATGTGGTTTGGTGTTGGGTTGTAACAGGATTAGAGCTGGGCAGATTGTGTGTGAGCGCTCATACTCTTCAGTCTGTCCTAAGGGTACCACAGCTAGACAGATGAAATTTAACAGCACATGAAATTGGTGAATTTAACCTCTTTTTGGGAGATATCATGGAAATACATATGTTTATAAATATATATGGGCCATTCTGCTGTGAGTTAAAAATAAATGTTGTTTATTGGCACTGTTTAAAGAACCTGTAACATCCATGGAACCTTTCCATTGATTTTAAAAGGTACAGATTATAAAAGATGTTAAGAACTAAGAATTGTTCACTTAAAATGGTTCTTTTGGAAAACAAAAAATGGTTTATACATAATCATTTTCATGGAACCGTTTGAACAGAGATTGTTTTGACAATGTACTCTAAATATGCAGCTCTGACCTGTGTCCAAACGGGTAGTATATAATGTCATGCCCTAATCAGATGCAAAACAGTCTGCATTCTGAATTCATGAAAACCCTTCCTCCAGCTACAGGACACTCTATTGAAAATCTCTTCACTGATAAGAAGCAGCAACAGTCAGTTATAACTCTGCTAAACATTTCCAGGAAGGATAAACTACATGTTATATATTAGGATGAAATTCTTTCAGCGGGGCTGTCTAAGATAGTACTGATCCTATATGTAGTTCTAGGTGCTCCATAATTCATGAGATATGAGAGGTCTTGTCCATTTAGTCTTTGTGAGCTGTCAGTCAGCTCATAGGCAGAAATCCCCGGGGGACGGGGGGGACAGGACCCCCCATCTGAGGGTTATCCCCTCTAAAAATATGAATAAAAACCATGTGGTGTATTGTAAATAACATTGTTTTATACTTTAAATAATTGTGTAAGTTGTAAAACAACACAAATGGGGCAAAATGTTTTTTTAAGTTTAGAAACATTTTGAGTCTCCCCTTGCCTTACAGTGCTTTGGTCCAAATGCCTGTTTTCCTCTTTTACATCACACACACACACGAGTCCGGTCAAGTCAAGTCACCTTTATTTATATAGCGCTTTAAACAAAACAGATTGTGTCAAAGCAACTGAATAACATTAATTAGGAAAACAGTGTGTCAATAATGCAAAATGACAGTTAAAGCAGTTCATCATTGAATTCAGTGATGTCATCATGCAGCCCAACGAAGCAAGCCAGAGGCGACAGCGGCAAGGAACCAAAACTCCATCGGTGACAGAATGAAGAAAAAACCTTGGGAGAAACCAGGCTCAGTCGGGGAGCCAGTTCTCCTCTGACCAGACAAAACCAGCAGTTCAATCCCAGGCTGCAGCAAAGTCAGATTGTGCAGAAGAATCATCTGTTTCCTGTGGTCTTGTCCCGGTGGTCATCTGAGACAAGGTCTTTACAGATAATCTGGGGCTCATCTAGTTGTCCTGGTCTCCGCTGTTTTTCAGGGCTGTAGAGGTCCTTTCTAGGTGCTGATCCACCATCTGGGCTGGATACATACTGGATCCGGGTGACTGCAGTGACCCTCTGACTTGGATACAGACTGGATCTGGTGGCTACGGTGACCTCGGAATAAGAGAGAAACAGACTAATATTAGCGTAGATGCCATTCTTCTAACGATGTAGCAAGTACATCGGGTGTTATGGGAAGTGTTCCCAGTTCCAGTTTATGCAGCCTAAAAATCCTTTAACGGATTTGGTTAAAGGATTGAGAGAGAACAGTCAATAGTTGTGGAACTCCAAGGCTGTTTTATTCACTAAAACATCGGATGAAGTGATTATTTTCTCTTTAATACAGATGATGCCAATATATTTTTTGATGAGTCACTATGTTGGCAATAATATACCTGCTTGACGGAAAGGGTTGCCAGGTTTTCACAACAAAACCCACCCAACTGCTACTCAAAACTAGCCCAAACTAACCGCGTTTTGAGGGGGTCCCCCGGTAAAAATAGCATTCTGGGTGCTAAAATACACATTATTGGGGTCGCTTCAACCCACGACAACAGTGATAAAGTAGATTAATTCCACGGGAAAACCACAGACTTGGCAACACTGTGACAGATATTTTTTTAAGGTCTTTGTTATACTTTTCATTTAGATACATGGATATGATCCCTTTTAAATGGTGACTCCTGCTCATTGTGTTACTGTTTGTACAGCACTATGGTCAATGTTGTTGTTTTATTCAGTGCTTTAGAATTTTTTTTTTAATTTGAACTGACTGAGATATCAAGTGCACATATTTCTCACAGCCAGACAGAAATGCAGTTTGTAGTTTCATGATAAAATGTTTTTGGCTGTAAATTCCAATAAAATTTGGTTATTAAGACATTGCATTTGTTTTATTTATGACTATTTCCACCAGCTGATGTGCCTTTAATAAAAATACTTAATATAAAAAAGAAAACTTGCTGAAAATGTAGTCACCCTCAGGCCATCCAAGATGTAGATGAGTTTGTTTCTTCATCAGATTTGGAGAAATTTAACATTACATTACTTGTTCACCAATGGATCCTCTGCAGTGAATGGGTGCCATCAGAATGAGAGTTCAAACAGCTGATAAAAACACCACTCCAGTTCAACAGTTAACACAGTGGTTCCCAACCTTGGTCCTTGAGGCACCCCAAAACTGCAACATGCATGTCTTCTTTCTCTGACACAGCAATTTCAGCTCTTGGAGTCTCTACTAATGAGCTGATGATCTGAATCAGGTGTGTTTAATTAAGGAGACATGCAAAACATGCAGTGTTGGGGCGCCTCCAGGACCAGGGTTGGGAACCACTGAGTTAACGTCTTGAGAAGTGCAAAACCATGTGTTTGCAAGAAAAAGAAAAATCCATCATTGAAGATGGTTTTAACTTTAAACCATCACTTCTGGCCAAAATATAGATCTATAATCTATAATAACAATGTTGTCCTCTCAGATCAAAATCAACATATTTGTTTAGCAGATGAAGATGAAAATGGCTTAATGATTTTTTCCTACAAACACACAAATTCCAATGTTGTTTTTCCATGTATTTTTAATGCTGAATATTCATTGAAAACACGAGGCAATACCCAGTGTCTTTTGTAAGGTTAAAATTCTGTGGCGAGATTGTGAAGTTGCAGCACCTGTCTGTGCAACAGAAGAGACAGAACGAGAGAAAGATAGAAGGAATAAGAGCAGAATTTTTAACAATGTTCTCATCATTTATTTAGTGCTTGAGGGGATGAGGCAATCATTAAATAACCCACCTGACACTGCTCAGAGATGTGTGCATGTGGACACTTGTATGTCTCTTTGCTTCTCTCCGAGTACATTTGCATGGAAATACATATTCAGATCATATTCTGAATATTCATGCTGATATTTCTGCATGTCACCAACAATCAAACTGCATTTGGAATGACATGATGGTGAATAAACAATCCAATTACTGACTGATTTGTCCAGTAAGTGTTTTTGTTGATCTCTCAGCATCTGTTGGTCCGATTCTGAATAGCTAGCCAGAAAATATAATTGGCCCAAAATCCCAGGGCATGTATATTAAATATTAAATCTGGCTGTTCTGCATATTATGATCACTGAAGCTGGGCATAAACATTTCTTTAACACAGGAATAATTTAATTGATCAAATAAACGTTGCTGCTTTGGTCAGCATAAGAGACTTCTTTCAAAAACAATAAAAAAAATCTTAATTATTTAAAACTTTTGACCGGTAGTGTATTATTAATATTATTTCGAATAATCAATTCTTTGAGCTAATGAACTGTAACTTCATAGTATAAGCCTAATTGTTTTCAGAAGATGATCTTACGTGTTAAAAGAGAGAAAGACAGCTGTGACAGAGTGACTATTGAGTGTAATATAATATCTGTTTCCTAGCTCTCCTCAGGCTGAGAGATTACTGCAGATCTGTTGGGTCAACAGTAAATGATTGATTTCTCTTGGGTTTTGTCAAGCCATGTGCAAACATCTCCCTCTGTTTCCATCCCTCATCTCTGTCTCTCTTGCTCTCTTTCCTCAGAGGAATACCTCTTTAATGAGCCTCATTAGTGAAGTCGAGAACAACAGAATGTTTTGAGCAACTGTGTAAACACTGCAAATGAAAAGTCTGACATTTTTCTTACAGTGTTGGAGCCCACGGAAAGCAGAATGCTAAAGTAACTACTATCAGTCCTCTGACTTTGAAGTTAGCATCTCTGCAATTCAGTTGTCAGTGTATTTTAGATATAGTGCTGTTTCAAGTTTGAATATATCAAATCTGTGATCATATCAATAAAACATGGAACCTATTTCTATATTATGGGTATTTTTTGCTTTTAGTCCATGTGAGTTAGCCATAAGTCTAAAATGAAATTTTAACAAATATATGTATTTAAACTGCAAAAACCAACTAAAGTATTGATGACTCATCCTGCACTACACCGATTTTGTCCAATCAAATGCTTTCTAGTATAAGTACTTTGAAGCCCAAGCTTCCTATATCAAATGTGCATTCAAGTCATGTCAAAAAGATCAAATTTATAAGTTGAATTCAAACCACCACAACATGGTAATTTTTACAGGTGCAAACTCAACATGTTTACACAATGGCTCTAGTAATATCCACATATTACATACTGCTGACTGTTCTATAACGTTTTCCAGAATGGACTTTTCAGAATATAAAGGTAAGAATGAAACTGTCTCTTTTTTACTCCAATTAACATGTTTTCCATAATCATTTGACATTTCCACTTAAACGCTAAAATGTCTGTTGACTGCTCAAAGCACGTGGATGTGAGCAGAGCTGGGTAGTAACGGATTACATGTAATCTGGATTATGTAATCAGATTCCAAATCTCAAGTACTTGTAATTAGAGTAAACTACTTTTTAAAATACTCGTAATCAGACTACAGTTACTTTTTTTATGGATTACATGTATTTACACAATGCTAATAAGTTGTTCACAATTAATTGATTCTCCTAAATTTCTGTTTTTTTCCGTTTTTAACGTGTATTATTTTTTCCTATTAAACCTGCCACTTACATACGTTTGTGATTCTTCAAGTTTTTCGGCGGTGCGCACTCAGAAGAAATCAGCAACAAGATAACGGAAAATGGAGGGGAATGCAGCCTTTAATCACTGGATGTACTGACATCATTTCATTTTTAAAGAAAGTCACGGGAAAATGTCACTGTTGAGTTTAAGATCTGCCTACCACGAACTTAATTTGCTGTCCAACGGGAAATCTTTGACCTAGCACTTATTGCTGGGAAATGTTCTTTAATATATTTTTTGTAATGTTGATTTTTCTTCATGGTTACTACCTTATGCACTTCAAAGCCCCGTCCACGTGGAGATGCGTTTCGCTGTATACGCATACATTTTGTATCGTATAGTTGTTTCGTCCACACAGATCCGGTGTTTTGGGAGATTGAAACCGATATTTTTTAAACTGGGTCCCAGAGTGGATAAATTTGAAAACGCTGCCTTTGCATTTTCGTCTGGACAGCAAATCCGTATATTTTCTGAAATGATGACGTCAACAGCCCATGTCTCCCCCTAGTCAAACACGGCTTCGTCACGTAACAGCAACAAAAACATGAACAAACACTGAACGATTGTCTTTTTATTAACTAATATTAACAAAAATTAATAAATGTATTGTTCTGTTCGTTTTGTATACCGAGCGCAAGGTATTAAATGCATTAAGTGTTCTCCGTTCTTAGTGTGTCTCTGTGGCAAATTTCAGTGCCACATGCTTCTGGCATGTATACTACATCGGTTTGTGTCTTTTCCTCATTGTTACTATGTACTTAAAATGTTTTGAGATGGAAAGAAATGTCATTGCTGTGTGAAGTTTAGTCTTTTTCAGAATTCATGTTTGCAATGTAGCTATTGTTTGATGTTTTTCATTGATACAGTATACACTTCTAGTGATTTTTTTTAAAAAATTTTATTTATTTATTTTTAATATTTGACCTAGCAGGGATATTGCTGTTAATTTCATGTTTTTCAATATTGTTTTTTGGTAATGTAGCTGTTTTCTAAATTTATTTAATTCTAAGTAAATTGCTTTAAAATCAGATGTGATTTTGTTTTTATTCAGTGTTACTAAACCACACAAGGTACATCTGTAGATAAAAGTATTAATTTCCATACACTTGCACTTGAAAAAGATAAGATATTGTGGCTCTTGTTGGTGAATTAAATATTTATTTGGAAGTCTATACTATATATTTATATTTATATATTATTATATATTTTTTCAAAAATAGCTGCTTTCATTATATGTGATATCAAATAAGGGTTAGCACAAATGTAATCTAAATGTAATCCAAGATTACAATTCATAAGTAATCTACCCAGCTCTGGATGTGAGGTACAGGAATGTAATACGTAATAACAAACAAACTAAAAAACATGACACTGTTTCATGTCACACTGTACTTGTTTGGCACCACAAGGGTACAAACCGTAACAATCTGACCTGTTTCATGTGTGTTTGTGCACACCACAAGGGTTAAAAAAGCTAAATTCTGATTCTGCTGTGGAGAGGGTTTAAAACCCAAACTGGTCAGGCACACTTCTATGCGAACTGTCATTTATCTTGTTAATTAAAAATCCCTTATGTTATAATATTTTAAATATAAAATTCTACAGCAGCCACCCCTATGCATCTCAGGTTAAACAGGTACTATTTCAAAAGGTAATTCTTTTCCATATGTACTTTTAAAGTATTATAATATTATTGCATACCATTTACATTCTATATATTTCTTTTGGACCTTCGGTTACAACCCCCAGGAACAGCTACCTGTATTTCTTTTGGACCTTCGGTTACAACCCCCAGGAACAGCTTTGTACTTTATTTTACTGTATTATTAATACAGTACTTTCATAATTCTAGAATGTGCTCTTCCACTCAAGGACCCTGTTTACACAGGTGTGAACGGGGTCTAAAATATTTTGAGCTTGTTCACTCTTGACCACTTTCAGAGGTAGTCAAAAACGTATTCGATTGGATTGCTCTAGTAGTGTAGACGCTCATGTAGTCAAACGCATTCAAACAGCTAAAGACCGCGTACTCTCCGCTAGCTGAGCTCATTCTGAAACATTATTATGCTCACTTGTTATCCATTAACCGACAAAATTAGAATGTTATTAGAATAAAAAAAGTCTGATTCATTCATTTTTTTCTTTTATTTTACAAAGGCCTTGTTTGGTTTTATTAGTTCTGTCAAATGATTGATCACGATTAATCGCATCCAATCGCATTGTTTACATACCATATGTATGTGTACTGTGTTTATTTTATATGTATACATAAATACACACACATACAGTTAATATTTAGAAAATATTTACATGTATATACATTTATATATTTATATTATTATATTTTATATTATATATAAATATAGTTAATATTTAAACATAGCATATTTTTCTTAAATATATACATGCATAAATATGTGTATGTATTTATATATACGTAATAAATATACACAGTACACATACATATATTATGTAAACAAAAACTTCTATTTTGGATGCGATTAATCATGATTAATCATTTGACAGAACTAAAATTTATACTTATATTTTCTGATTTTTGTCAGAAATTATTCTGTTCTGAATACCAGTCAAATTTAAAGGATTTGCTGACAGTTAAGAGGTGACTAATGTTTTTATTTTTTCTCAGTGCAGTTGGTACATATGTCAATTGCGCAAGCTTATTTCAGATCGCAAGATCAGAAAAAGCCCATATAAATTGGCCCATAGACCCTCGCCTCAAAAGAAATCAGGAAAGAAGTGGTCGAAAGTGGACAGAAGACACTGATTAAAACACCAGGTGTGAACGGGAATGTGTCTCCTTCATCTACTTGTGATCTGAATCATAAAACCACATCTAAACACCACCAATAAACAGACCCAACAAAACACTAGGGCAAAAGTGTATGTTTGTCAAACTGGGAACGAATGGATGGCATAATGCTCAGTGAGAATGAGAAAGAGAGATGGGCCCAATGTCAGCTGAGGTTAATTTGCTGTGAGATGAGGCTTTGATAGCTAATGTTAGGAATGCTGCATAACCAGCTGAAGGTGGAGACTAGTCACATACAGTGGGGGCTGGGAAAACAATATCGACAACCAATAGATAAAAGGAAGGACTGAGATGTGAGGTGGTTATAAATGATTGGCCAAGGGATGGGAAAAAGCAGCCCTGCCAGAAAACCCATTAACTGGTTTCCAGCTGGTCATTAACTGGTCAGCCAGCTACCATATTTCAACAAACAGCTTGATCACCTTGAGCTAGTAAGACTGAAATGATGGATGATGGAAATGATGGACGGACAGCTACCATGATGGATTTTTGAGCTTTGTATCTTTGGGCAAAGTATTCTTTTGACAAATTATCAATAATTATTCTACATGTAGTTAAAAAATGTCTTTGTTATACTTGAGATGTTTTATAAGCCATTTGGTTTTCTAGTATGGGTGTTATCTGAGATCATTGTGGCGTGGCTCCAGTGGAGGCTGTGGTGTCACTGTCACGAGAACATGTCCTCAGTGAAAAGGGCACAGTGATTTTTCCTGCTGTACTACAACACTGACTGTCCTAAATAGGCCCCTTGAGAAAAGAAAAGTGTACTAAATTGTATTGAATGTCCACTTGTACTTCAAATCTTAAAACTCTACTTGCAGACAATAATTTAAAAATGATGAATGAAATAAAAGACCAATAAAGTGTTCACTTTCATCACTGTCTTAACTCACTTGGATACATTTTCAAAAAGTGCACTTTGTCATAAAAATGTCATATTAAACATTTTACTTTATATTTTAAAACATTTTTTTTTTATAATCTTATGCTGTGCTTTAAAGTACACTTATTTTGATGTGTTAACTAACATAAAGCATGTGTGAAATGATTGATTATCATTTTAACTGTAGTGTTATTGAATATAACATTTAAAGTTTTTAAATGTACTAAAATGCAATGTCATCATTATGAATGTGTAATTACAAATACATTTAAATACACAAACAGAAATGACATTAAAATTTAATTTAGTTTATCATAAATGTTTGTCAGTAGTACAGTTCCTTTTAAAAAGTATATGGTAAAGTGTGTTTCTTTTTCACAAGGGACAGTCCAACACATGAGAAGCGGAATCTGTTCAGGTTGTGACTGTGTGTTGCCTTGAGCAGAAAACTGTGACATTTCTTGCAATGTTACTTTCATAGATAATGGCAGCTAGCCCAGAGGAAGCATGGTATTTCATAGAAAAGTACATGACACATTCGTCAAGTGCTTCTGGGGATGAGTGGTTATCAGTTGCTGCAAAACTCATATTTTCCTAAATGCATTGATTTCTATTAAATATGTCGGTTTTATTGTTTATTGCTCATTTTGCATTTGCAATATTGTGTGCCCCAAAAATTAAATCAGTGGGCCAATCAGTGTGTTTGTGTGTGTAAGGTGCTATTAACAAAAGATATCTTACTGACAAAAGATATCTGTATGAAACAAAACATTCTTAATGTTTATGCCTTGTTTAATTTAATTTTACTAGCAACTTTGTCTGTTTACTTTAGCAATATTGTATGTTAAACAAATGTGCCACCATAATAGGTTGCAATTAAAATATAGAGAAAAACAAATGTGTGTGTGTGTTTAAGATGCCAAAGCTGAATGAACTGAATGACAAATATAAGAAAGACAATGAATGTTGAAGTAAATGAAAGAAATGAATCTCAGGTATTAAGAAACATGCAAACATGCTGTTGTCACAATGGAAAACCAAAATAGTCTTTATTAAATCCAAGACACAGGGGTAACGCCAACTCAGGAACGAGGAACGAGAAATGACACACAAACACAACTTAGTAGACCCGACAGAGACACACTGCACAAACTAGGGCTAAATACACAGGATAATTGGGAAAGCACAGGTGTATGGGATGACTAATTAAACTAAACGAGGACAGAACATGACCAAATAAGGACAAACAGGAACAGAATCCTGACAGCTGCTTGTGTTTTATTCTTTCTTCCTTGCAAATGTTTTGGATGCTGCCATTTCAGTTCACCTCAGACTCATCTATCTTGTGCTCTTAAATAAACATGAATCTGCCAGAAAAAATATATACAATATAGTCTGGCCAACAGCTTCTTATTAGATACGCAGAACTCTTCTCACAAATGCTGCAGTTTTTTCCCCCTGTTGTAATCTAGTTTTGCTTTCGACTCTCGAGAACCCAGACTCAATCAATATTTTAATGACAAATCTGCCTCAAGTAATTTTTCTACATAAACAGCACAAACCACTCTTAGGGGTACAGGAGTCTCTCTCTCTTATTTTCCTCTTAACACCCCTCCCCTCCTCTTCCTCCCTTGCTAAGCGGTTTCATGGAGATTAGGGCTAGCGTTTACACGTCTGATAAGTAGCACCCCTGGGTGTTCTGTACCCAGATCAAATTTGTGCTAAGAGTATGGAGTAAAGCAGAACTTTTCTTGTTGTCATTTTTCACTTTGTAAATGGATATGACTGCTGACATAAAGCTATCCCACTCTCAAATTAAATGCAGTCCTTTGCTCATAAAAAATCTATGTGAGTGATTTTCAGTCCCCCTTTTGCCCTTGTGTTGTCGATTAAATTAAATCAGATTAGATGACATCTGAATAGAAATGAGTTGAGCTGCAGAGCTTCTTCACTGTAGTTAGATTTACAGAATTTAGCATTCATAACCATTTTTAAACTTTAGATTTTAAACTAAACAAAGTGATCTGAATCAAGAATGAATCCAGAGTGAATGTGAATGAGAGCAATCTGAAGTAGACTAAAATAAGTGTTTGTAGTAATTTGTTATAAAATTAAGTATGAATAATGTCTGTATGTTTGCAGTGTTTCCCGCAGCATTGTATTTGCCTCACATGCTTCAGTTCACAGATGTCATAGAACGTTCCAGGAAATCCCTAATATGGAAAAAGGCATCCAGCTATTGCTGTAGCTCCATAAAAAGAGGATAGAAACTAAATGAATATGAAGACTGAATAAACACATGACTGTGGCAATATAGGAATAAAGTATATTTATAATGTAATGGTAATTGACAGATTTTATTACAGTATAGAATACTATAAATAATGATTCTTATGATAAGAAGCCACATCAGGTCACAATAGGAAGACACTTGACTGACCTTATGAAGTGAGTTATATATGTAAAAATATGTTATTAAATGTGTATTTTGTTGGACAACATGTTTATAAATGTTCTCACACTGTGGTGTGTTTTTTAACACACTTCTTGTGTAGTTATGGACAACACATACAGATATTAAAACAAACAAAAACAAAAAAATATATAAAAATACGCAAACAGGTAACATGCTAAAAAAAGAAAGAACATCGGGGGCATCCTCCACATGCTCCACACGGAACTTCTTGTAAAAATATTTGCTTTACATGCTCATTTGTAGTTACTGTAGGTATTTTTTTAATATATATTTTTTATTATCTTATGTGTCAAAAACTTGCATTTTTGAATATATTTGGTCAAAATCCCATGTCATAAAAGATGAAGTGCTATGCAGGCTATTTAAGACAATATTGGCTCGTTAGACAGCAATGCTGACCTAAAACGCAAAATGTTTGCCCTGTCTCTTCACCGTTCCCACATCTCAGACCTTACACTTTTTAGACATAGTTTTTGAAGTAAAGAGAGAACAAAATATTATAAAAAACTTGAAACAACCAGGGGTCAAGTTCCATAAACTTAGTCACCATGTTAAGACTGTGTCTTAAGAACTAGTTTGACCATCTAGCAGTCACCAAGGGGTAATCAGTCTTACTTTCCCAATACAAATAAGACCAATCTACCTTTTCATAACTGAATTAAAAAAATTATGACCAGTCTTGAAGAAAAAAGAAAAACTAGATGAATATCTTTTTAAGTTTGTGCAAATGGCCCCAATTCTTTATTTACCCTTGAAAGATCACAGTTACCCTAGTAAGACCCCCTTGCAAGACCCCTTCCCCCTCATGAAAACACTTTCTCATTGGATCTAAGCAAATGTTATAGGTGACTTATTTTGATCTCAAAAAAGTGAGTTGTCACTGAGAGTTAATTGTAATTTCTACACACTAATGTGTTGTAGTTACACAATTTGTGTCAATTATGTACACAAAATGACAAAAATAGTTAAAATAGTCAACACAAATAAAAAACTTAGCACATCCTTTTTGAGAAGAGACAGCGAGAGCACAGCTGGTTGTACTGGTGGTTGAACTCTTTTAAGGATCCTTTAAGGATCAAACAAGTGGATTTAGAGGAGATCTGAATCCATACAAAATAAAAATAAAAGTAATCAATATCAAACAAAATACAAACAATCAATTTATAAAAAAAACAACAAAAAAAAACACATACATTTTTTGTATTAACTCTTTAAGGATCAAACTAGGCATAATTTGAACCAGTGGATCTACAGGATATACAAGTGGTCTCAATCCAGAGTAAACTGATGTGAATGTGAGTATTCAGGAGTAGGTTACAGATTAGCATTTTGTTTTTAAATAAGGGTGGCTGAATAAAGTTTTATGCATTAACCCTTAAAGAATGAACCTAGGAATAATTTGAACCAGCGGATCTAGAGGATTTGCAAGTGATCTAAATCCAGAGTGAATGGGAGTAATCTTGAGTAGATTACAGATTAGTGTTTTTTGTTTGGTTTTGTTTTTATTAAATTGAGCAAAGTTGCATAAGGTTTTATGTATTAACCCTTTAAGGATCAAACTAGTGGATTCAGAGGATTTTCAAGTGATCAGAATCTGGAGTGAATGTAAATGGCAGTAATCTGGAGCAGATTACAGATCAGCATTTTCATTTTAAAATAATGAGCAAAATGATAAAGGTTTTTTTCTATTAACCCTTTAAGGATCAAACTAGACGTAATTTGAACACGTGGATCTTCAGGATATGTAAGTGATCTGAATGTCAGTGTGAATAGGAGTAATTTGGAGCAGTCTAGAGATCACTATTTGTAGTAAATGAAAGGACTTTACAACCATGCAGAGCAACAAGCCTACTGCAACAACAGATTGTATAATTAAGTTTTCATTCAGGCAGGTAGTCAGCCACCAGAGGGGCTCAGTTCCTCTCAGTTCAGAGGAAGTGTTTGTGTTGGTCCTAGAGGGAAACATTACAGTTGCAATCACAAATGAGATCAATCTTAATAGGAAAATAGTCTCACATCCTCTCCACTGAGCACATGCTTAGACATACTGCTATCGCCATTCCGATGCGGAAGTAACACACCTTGCATGCAAATACACATTACAGCCAGTCAGAGAAGTGTGTCCCTTGCGGCTGTGTCAGATCAATACATCATTAGCTCGGTCCTCTTTCTGCAGTCCCTGTTTTTTCCTGCTTACATCAGCACTTTTACACCATCTTACAGCCTCCACTCAACCGCACACATTTTCATCAAAGCTACAAATTCTTTTTCATCTCCTGTAATTGATTAATATCAAGCCACTGTGTTAAAACAACAGATGAAAACGTGACGATGGAAAGATCAAAGAGGTGAATTTAACGGAGATCAGCAAGACATGAAGAAAGATGAGAGATGTCCATGTTAGTGCGACAAGGGATAGTGAGAAAGAGAGATAGAGGGTGGACTAGAGAGCGGGGAGGAGATGCGGAGAGTCAAATTAACATGTAATCATGCTGTAGGCGCTCGAGGCTTTAGCGCCATGTTGACTAATGGTGCCGCACTCTGCAGAGGAATGGTCACTGTCTGAACCTACTGTGTAAACAATACATGCATGAAACACCTGTATACATCACATTACAGAATGCAATACCAGGTTGTTTCAATAAACACATCATCACTTCTGTTTCTAAACCTAATGAGCTGCCTCTATAGAGGACATATTAAAGCGGTCTTATTATGCATTTTTACATTTTCAACTTCCTTTAGTGTGTAATGTTGTTGTTTGTGCATGAAAAAAGATCTGTAAAGTTGCATTGTGCAAAGGCCACTCCAAAGGGAGTTTTCCTCCTGGAACATACTGAACACATCACAATATCCCTCATTTCTATCATGACAACCCTCTGAAGATTTTAGCATGGTTATGGATATGACCGTGTTAATGTATTTGGTCTTGGCGGAATAGATCTGCTATGATGCTGCTGTTGAATTGCTGCTGCTGTTGGTTATTGCTGTTGTTGTAGATTTTTGCTGCCCACTGCTGCAAAGCAAGTGCAAGAACCTGCTACTGACAATGCATACAGAGATACGGTGCTGTGAGTATTTAAGACATACTGCTGCTGCACAAATAGCATATAAAATAACCCCTAGTAGATCTATGCAGGTGGAGCTGGGGAAGGTGGAGGGTTTCAGAGGAACTCTGAAAGCACGCTGAGAAACACTCTAATGCAGCGGTCAGGAACATATGGCCAGATCTCTCACCCTTTACCAGCAAATGATCTATTACAAAAATTTGACATCACTAGAGATGAGCAATTTCTTTGTTGTAGAGCCTACATAAGCTGATAAAAGGTTTAAAATAATAATAAATTTTTTGTACCGGCCAAAGTGCGTGTTCAGTACACATGCAGTGCTGTTCACAAGAGTCAGCAAACCACTGATGTGTAGAGCTCCTGCACTCAGATTCGTAACTTGTTTGTGCTAATAGCGAAAAGAAAGATTTTTTTTTGAACAGCAGAAAATGTGTAATAGTAGGACCTATTTAAAAAAGTGATAGGAATGAAACATATACTTTTTAAAATGTATTTTATACTTTGAAACATTTCCCTGATTACTTTAGTTTTTCCGCACAGCTTTCAGCAGGTGGGACTGTTAGCGTTATTAATAAAGGAACGTGATTGAATGAGACAGTAAAGAGCGGGACATTCTTGATATTAAAAAGACAGACAGTATTAAATACTCAAAGGCGCGAAACAGAACTCAGTCCGCCTCTGACTGGATGTTTTCTGCGCGCGAGGTCTGAGTGGAACACGGACAAGCATAGTTCAGTGGCGTGCCTAAAACCATCAAAACACAGAGTGTCAAAATGCCTGTACTGGTTTGTATTTACATAAATACTGTCGACATAAGCACCGTGCATTATTTTTCACTCACTCAGACTCTTACATACACACACACACACACACACACACACACACACACACACAGATAGAGAGAACGCTGCAGATACACCCCCCTCAGATAGAGTAGAAGCGCTGAAGATAATTCATACTTGTGTATTTTAGTTTCCCCTCAGGTAATAAAGTTAAATTATTAAAGCGTTACAGTAAAAAAAAAAAAAAAAATCAAGCCACACGCCAGCCATTTGCCTCCAATTTTTGTTGTCTACAGGATCAAAGTGTATTTTGCTGTT